>NC_057400.1:59429496-59703468 GCF_019320065.1 Cervus canadensis
TTTTGTGTATGATGTTAGGAAGTGTTCTAATTTCATTCTTTTACATGTAGCTGTCTAGTTTCCCCAGCACCATTTATTGAAGAGGCTGTCTTTGCCCCATTGTGTATTCTTGCCTGCTTGGTCAAAAATAAGGTGCTCATAGGTGCATGGGTTTATTTCTGGGCTTTCTATCTTGTTCCATTGGTCTATATTTCTGTCTTTGTGTCAGTACCATACTGTCTTGATGACTGTAACTTTTTAGTACAGTCTGAAGTCAGGAAGGTTGGTTCCTCCAGATCCATTCTTCTTTCTCAAGACTGCTTTGGCTATTTGGGGTCTTTTGTGTCTCCATATGAATTGTGAAATTTTTTGTTCTAGTTCTGTGAAAAATCCCATTGTTAATTTGATGGGGATTGCATTGAATCTGTAGATTGCATTTGGTAGTATAGTCATTTTCACAATATTGATTCTTCCTACCCAGGAACATGGGATATCTCGATTGGTTTATGTCATTTTTTATTTCTTTCATTAGTGTATTATAATTTTCTGTATACAGTTCTTTTGTCTCCTTAGGTAAGATTATTCCTAGATATTTAATTCTTTTTGTTGCAATGGTGAATGGGATTGATTCCTTAATTTCTCTTCCTGATTTTTCATTGTTAATATATAGAAATGCAAGTGATTTCTGTGTATTGATTTTGTATCCTGCAACTTTGTTAAATTCCCTGATTAGCTCTAGTAATTTTCTGATACTATCTTTAGGGTTTTCTATGTACAGTATCATGTCATCTGCAAACAGTGAGAACTTTACTACTTCTTTTCCAATCTGGATTCATTCTTTTTTTTTTTTTTTTTCCTTCTCTGGTTGCTGTAGCTAGGACTTACTATGTTGAATAGCAGTGGTGAAAGTGGACACCCTTGTCTTGCTCCTGATCTTAGGGGGAATGCTTTCAGTTTTTCACCATTGGGAATAATGTTTGCTGTAGGCTTATCATATATGGCCTTTACTATGTTGAGTTAGGTTCCTTCTATGCCCATTTTTTAAAGAGTTTTAATCATAAATGGATGCTAATTTTGTCAAAGGCTTTTTCTGCATCTATTGAGATTATCATATGGTTTTTATATTTCGATTTGTTAATATGGTGTATCACACATTGATTGATTTCTGTATATTGAAGAATCCTTGCATCCCTGGATTAAACCCAACTAGATCATGGTGTATGAGTTTTTTGATGTGTTGCTGAATTCTGTTTGCTAAAATTTTGTTGAGGATTTTTGCATCTATGTTCATCAGTGATATTGGCCTGTCGTTTTCTTTTTTTGTGTGTTGTCTTTGTCTGGTTTTGGTATCAGGGTGATGGTGGCCTCATAGAATGAGTTTGGAAGTGTTCCTTCCTCTGCAATTTTTTGAAAGAGTTTTAGAAGGATAGGTGTTAGCTCTTCTCTAAATGTTTGATAGAATTCTCCTGTGAGGTCATATGGCCCTAGACTTTTGTTTTTTGGGAGATTTTTGATCACAGCTTCAATTTCAGTGCTTGTAATTGGGTTGTTCATAATTTCTAATTCTTCCTGGTTCAGTCTTGGAAGATTGAACTTTTCTTAGAATCTGTCCATTTCTTCCAGGTTTTCCATTTTATTGCCATATGTTTGTTCATAATAGTCTCTTATAATCCTTTGTATTTCTACATTGTCTGTTGTAACCTTTCCTTTTTCATTTCTAATTTTGTTGATTTGATTCTTGTCTCTTTTTTCTTTATGAGTCTGTATAGGTTTGTCCATTTTATCTTCTCAAAGACAAAGCTTTTAGTTTTATTAATCTTTACTATTGTTTCTTTCATTTCCTTTTCATTTATTTCTGCTCAGATCTTTATGATTTTTTCTACTAATTTTGGGATTTTTTTGTTCTTCTTTTTCCAATTGTCTTAGATGTAAAGTTAGGTTGTCAATTCAATGTTTTTCTTTTTTCTTGAGGTAGGATTGTATTGCTATATACTTCCCTCTTAGAACTGCTTTTGCTGCATCCTGAGGGTTTTGAGTTGTTGTGTTTTCATTGTCATTTGCTTCTAGAAATTTTTTAATTTCCCTTTTGATTTCTTCAGTAACCTGTTGATTATTTAGAAACATGTTGCTTAATCTCCATGTGTTTGTGTTTCTTATAGTTTGTTTCTTGTAACTGGTATCTAGTCTCATCACACTGTGGTTGGAGAAGATGCTTGATATGGTTTCAATTTTCTTAAGTTTACTGAAGTTTGATTTGTGACCCAAGATGTGGTCTCTCCTGGAGAATGTTCCATGTGTATTTGAGAAGATGGTGTATTCTGCATTTGGATGGAATGTCGTGAAGATATCAATGAGATCCATCTCATCTAAGGTATCATTTAAGACTTGTGTTTCCTTATTAATTTTCTGTTTTGATGATCTGTCCATTGGTGTGAATGGGATATTAAAGTCTCCTACTAATATTGTGTTACTGTCAATTTCTCCTTTTATGTCTGTTAGTGTTTGTCTTATATATTGATGAAAGGTTGTAGCTGAATGATAAGACACCGGGATTCTTGGCCTCCAGAGGAGACGAGTTCAATCCAGGGCCAGAGACGAGGCTGGATCACTCAGAGCTTTTGTGTAATAAAGTTTTATTAAAGTATAAAGGAGATAGAGAAAGCTTCTGACATAGGCATCAGAAGGGGGCAGAAAGAGCACCCCCTGCTAGTCTTCAGCTGGATGTTTTATAGTCACTAGCAGTCTGTTAATGAAAAGAAAGGAATGTCTTAAAACTCAGAATGGCACCAGATAATTTATCCCAGGCCATAAAACGATTGACTTGAATCTTGTAGAAGGGCAGATTACCATAGAAATAGTTTCATTTACATAGATTAGGGGAACAATATCTGAGTACACCATACCGGTTTGTCAAGTAGGTTCTGAGCCATTTGGCGGAACCAACTTGAAGACAGAGTCTGGGGTACATTAACATAGCTTAAGACAAACATTTCCATAAGGAAAAAATGTATTGGTTAACTCAACGTTTGAGAATAGTTAGCTTCAGGTGAAACTAGGTGTCATGGCAACACAGTATTTTAAGAGAAACCTCCTTTTAAATTTGTATAAAGAAGGAAAAAAGAAATATTGCTAGTTTGTTTCCTCCTGCCACTTAAGAGAGAGAAAAATGTCTGACACTTGCAGCCTATTTCCTCCATTTGGAGACCCCTGGCCTTCCTGCCTGTTACCCTCTCATTGAGGTGCTCCTGTGATATTTATATTTGTTATGTCTTCCTCTTGATCATTATGTAGTGTCCTTCCTTATCTCTTATAATCTTCTTTATTTTAAGGTCTGTATTGTCTGATATGAGAATTGCTATTCCAGCTTTCTTTTGCTTCCCATTTGCAATGAATATATTTTCCATCCTCTCACTTTCAGTGTATATGTGTCTTTAGGTCTGAAGTGGGTTTCTTGTAGACAGCATTTATATATGGGTCTTGTTTTTGTATCCATTCAGTCAGTATGTGATCTTTTGGTTGGAGCATTTAATACATTTACATTTAAAGTAATTATTGATATATATGCTCCTATTGCCATTTTCTTAATTGTTTGGGGTTGATTTTGTAGATCTTTTTTCTTTTCTTGTATTTCTTGACTATGTAAGTCCCTTTAACTTTTGTTGCAAAGCTGGTTTGGTGGTACTGAATTCTCTTAAATTTTGCTTGTCTGGAAAGCTTTCTATTTCTCAATTTTGAATGAGATCCTTCCAGGGGACAGTAATCTTGGTTGTAGAGTTTTCTCTTTCAGTACTTTAAGTATATCCTGCCATTCTCTTCTGGCCTGCAGTTTTTGCTGAAAGATCAGCTGTTAAGCATATGGGGTTTCCCTTGTATGTTACTTGTTGCTTCTCCCTTGCTGCTTTTAATATTCTTTCTTTGTGTTCAGTCTTTGTTAGTTTGACTAGTATGTGCCTTGGTGTGTTTCTCCTTGGGTTTATCCTGTATGGGACTCTTGGACTTGACTGACTGTTTCCTTTTCCATGTTGGGGAAATTTTCAACTATAATCTCTTCAGAAATTTTCTCATACCTTTTCTTTTTCTTTTCTTCTTCTGGGACCCCTATAATTAGAATGTTGGTGTGTTTGATATTGCCCCAGAGGTCTCTGAGACTATCCTCAGTTCTTTTCATCCTTTTTACTTTATTCTGCTCTTTAGAAGTTATTTCCACCATTTTATCTTCCAGCTCACTGATTTATTCTTTCTGCTTCAGATATTCTGCTATCGATTCCTTCTGGAGTATTTTTAATTTCAGTAATTGTGTGGCTTGTCTCTGTATGTTTATTCTTTAATTCTTCTAGGTCTTTGTTCATTGATTCTTGCATTTTCTCCATTTTTTTTTCAAGGTTTTGGTCATCTTTACTATCATTATTCTGAATTATTTTTCAGGTAGTTTGCCTATTCTTTGTTTATTTGGACTTCTGTGTTTCTAGTTTGTTCTTTCATTTGTGTAGTATTTCTCTGCCTTTTCATTATTTTTTTAACTTATTGTTTTTGAGCTCTCCTTTTCCTTGGCTTCAAGGAAAGTTGAACTCTTTCCTTGAAGAAGGTTCTATTCTTTTTTCTTTTTGGTTTCTGCCCTCCTAAAGTTGGTCCAGTGGTTTGTGTAAGCTTTGTATAGGGTGAGATTTGTGCTGAGTTTTTGTTTTTTTGTTTGTTTTTCCTCTGATGGGCAAGGCTGAGTGAGGTGGTAATCCTGTCTGCTGATGATTGGGTTTGTATTTTTGTTTTGTTTGTTGTTTAGATGAGGTGTCCTGTACAAGGTTATATTGGTGGTTGGGTGGTGCTGGGTCTTGTATTAAAGTGGTTTCACTTGTGTGAGTTCTCACTATTTGACACTCCCTTTGGTGACTTCGCTGGTGACTCAGATGGTAAAGCATCTGCCTACAATGAGGGAGACCCGGGTTTGATCCCTGGGTCGGGAAGATCCCCTGGACAAGGGAATGGCACCCCACTCCAGTTCTCTTGCCTGGAAAATCCCATGGATGGAGGAACCTGGTAGGCTCCAGTCCATGGGTTCACAAACAGTCAGACACGACTGAGAGACTTCACTCACTCACTCACTCCGGGTTAGTTCTCTGGTAGTCTAGGGTCTTGGAGTCAGTGCTCCCACTCTAAGGACTCAGAGTTTAATCTCTGGTCAGGAAGATTTCACAAGTGGTTTGTTATGGCATTAAGAGAGATTAAAGAAAATATCCAAAAATGAGAAATGAAAGGTGAACCCCAGACAAATGGCAGTTACAACATTAGCCAAATAATAATTAAAATAATGGAATATACACATACACATATACACCCATGAGCAAAGTCAAAACAGTCCAACAAAATTAAGTAAGTAGATTGACCTGATGAACAAAGGAAATAAAAACTTATATTTACCAGTTAAGAACAAAACTAAGTAAAACACAAACTGGAAAACAAAACTAAAGCAAGGTGCCAAGTGGGGAATAAAGCAATGGAAACAAAACTAACAAATATGTTGAGAGGAAAGGAAAGAAAGAAAAGAAAGGAAGAATAGATATGCAAATTTAAATAGAGGTAGACAAAGAAGATTTATATACATTAAAGATTAACTGCAAGGGGAAAAAAAACAGTAGGAAAGGCAAACAAAGGAATAAATATAGAAAAAATATAGTAGGTTTAAAAAAATTAAAAATTAAAATTATAAAAAAGAGAAAAAAAAAGAAACATAAGAAGAAAGAAAAAAGGAAAAAAAAATAGGAAAGCTCCACAGAACTGCAAAAGCCCAACATAGAGGCAGAGGTTTATAACAACAATAAAAATTGTGACTGAATATATACATATACATATACTCCGGGAGTTGGTGATGGACAGGGAGGCCTGGCGTGCTACGATTCATGGGGTCACAAAGAGTCGGACACGACTGAGCGACTGAACTGAACTGAACTGAACTGAAGTGATACACCTATAAGCAAAATCGAAACAGTCCAACAAAAATAAAGTACAATAGATTTACCCGGCAAACAAAGGAAACAAAAAATTATATCTACCAGAACAAAACTAACTAAAACACAAATTGGAAAACAAAACTAAAGCAAGGTGCCAATTGGGGAATAAAGCAATGAAAATAAAACTAACAAATACTTTGAGAGGAAAGGGGAGAAAGAAAAGAAATAGATATGCAAATAGATATGCAAAGTTAGATAGAGGTAGATAAAGAAGATTTACATATGTCAAAGTTTAACTGCAATGGGAAAAGAAGAGTAGAAAAGCAAACAAAGGAATAAATGTAGAAAAAATAATAATAGGTTTAAAAATTAAAATTAGAAAGAGAGAGAGATGGGGGAAAAAAAGGAAAACTCCACAGAACTGCAAAAGCCCAGCGTAGAGGCAGAGGTTTATAACAACAATAAAAAATGTGAGTGAGAGAGAGAAAAAAAAGAGCTCAAAAGCTTAATTGGATTTCACAGTGCCAATAAAGTCGACAGTTACAACAGAGAGGGATAAAAAAAAAAGATAAAAAATCCTAAAGAATCTACAGAACAAGTCAAAAAATAAGAATAATAAATGTTTTTCTTGAGTCATTGCTGTCAGAGTCCTTTCCCTTGCTGGGAGTCATACCCCACCTCACCTCCCTAGGACGCCCTCCAATGCTGTGCTGATCTCTGGACCTGCTGTGGGGGCAGCTCAGGTTCTAATCTGGTCCTGCTCCTGGGTGTTCTTGCCCCCAATGTCCACAGCTATCAGAACTAGTGCATTCTCTTTTGTGGGAGCTCTCAATGACATTTTATATATTCCACAGACACAGAGTCTGCCTAGTTGATTGTGTGGATTTAATCTGCAGCTTGCACAACTGGTGGGAAGGTTTTGGGTCTTCTTCCTTAGCCACACGGCCCCTGGATTTCATTTGTGGTTTTATTTCCACCTCTTCTTGTGAGTCGTCCACTAGGGTTGCTCCTGAGGCTGCCCTGGAGGCCTTGGGTCTGACCCTGTGAGGACCAGGTGTGGAGGTGGTGCAGCTGCTTGAGTCCCAGGGGTTCTGGCAGCACCAGGTACTCAGGGGAGTTGGCGGCTGGGGCAGCAGGAAATATGGTGCTCTAGAGGGTATGGCAGCCAGTATTGGCCAATATGCTCCAGCATTCTTGCCTGGAGGACCCCCTTCCTGACAGAGAAAGCTGACAGGCCAGTCTACAGGGTCACAAAGAGCTGGACACCACCAAAGTGACTCTGCGCGTATAGATGCAAGACTTCTTTTGCCTGTGGCGGCTCTGCCCCAGTGAGAGTTGGGTGAGAAGGTGATGCAGCTGCTTGGCTTGCGGGGACCCTGGTGGCAGCAGGTGCAGGGACACGGACTGTCTCTGCCACAGGAGTTACAGGCCTATCAGAGTCTTTTTACAAGCCTCTTATAGCTGGTGTTCAGAAGGTCTTTTTGGCCCGTGTTTCTCTGTAGCTCCGCTCGTTCAGGCACTTAGAGGGCTCTCTTGCCTGGGGTCCTTCTGTTGTTTGGTGCGTCAGGCACACAGGGGACTCCCCTAATTCAGTGCGACAGGCGTTTGACCGGCCAGCCTCTCTATTGTTCAGCTGCCAATGCTGGCCTGTGGGGAGACAGAGGCTATGGTGATGGCTCCACCCCCTATGCATGACTCAGCAGTATCACCTTGCTTCCCTGCCTGCCTGGCTTTCCTCCTCTGGCATTTCCCACCACTATCTCCTCCCCCACATCCCTTCAATCCATCTCTCCACAGTTAACAGCAGCCCTCACCCTGGGATTGCTCCACAATCCCTAAACTCCAGCTCCCAGCTACTGCACATCCCAGGGGAGCAGCATTCCTGTCTGGGGTACATACGGCTGCAGCAAGGACTGTCTGATGCTCATTCCATTTAGGCTGCCACAGATCAGCTCTTTCACGCTCAACCTTAAATGTTTCTCCTCTGACTCAGACAATTGCCCTGATGTGGGGATTGGACCCTTGCTTCCGTTCCCCCACTGGCCAAGGGCAGGTCCATTCCTACTAAGACTCCCGTTTTTCCCCCTAGCTCTTTTGTCCTACCAAGTTTTGAGTGATTCTGTATATTTTTTTCCACTGGTCAGGTACTCCTGTCTGCTTTCAGCTGGTGTTCTGCATGCACGTCTGTGTCTGAAGGTGTGTTCCTGATATATCCATGGAGAGAGATGTACTCCACGTCCACCTACTCCTCCACCATCTTGCCACCTCTAGTTTCTTTTTAACAATAGGAAGTAGGAAAAATAGACAGTTCTTTCAGAAATATTTGTTTATTTAGTTTTTGTTGTCATTTATTGAAAGCTTTACTGTGAACTCCACTCACTGAGAGATGATTTTGTATACATTCTCTTATTTATTCTTTACCTAGTCTTCAAAAGACTGAAAAGAAAAGCCAGATAATTTGTCCAATTAATACAGCTAGTAAGTAACAGATTTGAAAGCTAAACCTATGGTTGATTGTGCTGGAAAGTATATTCTAATAACTCTACATACTGCTCTATTCTCTTTCTAAATTAGTACCATATCATTATCCATTTAGTTTGACTATCCAGCACATTTATCTGGAAGCACTTTCTGTTATTGCTTTTTATGGGTGAGGTACTTTTCTAGATGTTGAGTTTATACAGATGGATAAGACATGGTCTGTGCATACATTCTAACCCTTGAGGAACTCCTAGTTCAAAGGGAAGTAGACAACTATTAAATTAGAGTGTAGCAAGTGCAGTGCAAACAGTCCTGCAGTAACCTAGAGGTTGATTATTTATGACTTGTTAGCCCATCAGTGTTCAAGGTTAAATAGAATGTAAATATATTGAAGTACTTTTTATTATTTTACACATAGAATGGAGTAAATGTTGTCTTTAATTTGAACTGAATAGAATATAAGAAACTACTAAGACCAAACCTGATAGGAAATATTGGAGCATCAGACTTGATCATACTCATCATCATTGTTTATCTGGTCACATCTCATTCCAGTACAAAAAAGTGACTAATGAAGACAAGTCAAACCAGTTGGGGTACATGAGACATAGGTGATGTGCTTTTCTCTTATTTTTATTCAAGGCAAAATATTTCTATTGTAGGATTCATTTGACTCTTTTTTTTAAAATTGAGATCAACAAAGGTATTAATTTCTCTATCATTTTTCTGAGACTGAATATTACTATATCTAAAAAAAAAGGCGATTCCTGAAAATTTCCCACTAGCTTTACCCTTTATTGGAAACACAGCCAGGAGTACATTTCAAATGATCCAACTTTATCTGGTGTCTTAACTCTAGAGTAGCCTAAGACTTTCAGAGTCTGTTCCCGCCTTGAATAATCTGAAACGGCATGTCCTTTTGGTTCCTTTTTACATCAGGGAAAGTAAAAAATACCTTAAGACACCAAAGATCACAGAAGTGCATTATGTCCATAGTGTCATAATGAGTATTATGCCCTCATAGACTTTCTGCAGAAACAATCTGACTTTATAATAGACATATTTTGCATCATAGAAGTAAATGATATTTTGTCTGAGGAAGTTTTGGATTCAATGGTATTCCAACAGGGAACTTTAAAATATATGGAGACATAAATGAAGATTAATTCTGTGTGTGCAAAGCTGATGGGGATTAGATATTTTCATAAGGACAGCAGGTTTAAAAGTTAACTTAAAAGGTTAACTTGGAATCCTGGCTTCAATGAAAAGGGATAGGAATGGTTGATAAATTAGACATGAATAAGCAACTCATATTTCTCGAACTATTAGAAAATTTTACCACAATTAAGTAGGCCAATTTCATAATGTTATATAGCAACTGTGACAGTGCTCATGTTTCAGAAAATACTTTAAGAATTGTGTATAATAATATATATGGCCTGGAATTATTTTCTTTGTGGCATATTATTTTAGTTTAACATTTAATTCACAAAACACGCATGGAATCTTGTTTTTTTTGGTAAGGTTCAATTCAGAGTTTAAAGGTTGCAGAATGTCCTTTGTAACTGATACAGCGGTACAAAGATCAGACATACTGCGTCTACTGAGCTCTTGATTGCCCTTAAAGGTCTTGCCAAAGGTTAGAAAGAAACCAAAATCTCAAATCAGTTATCTCTCTTATTATTGGCTGGTGTAGAAAAACTGTTTGGTGAGGGACTTGAAAAATAGGCCATTGTGAAATGAGTAATCATAGTCATCTTGACAGGTAATTTTATCTGGAAAAAAAAATTAGATTTTTATAATTTCAGTTGAATAACTTGGTTCTGCAGATCTGTTTTTCCTAAACACAAGTAAATAACAAAATGTGTGGTTAGGATCTAGCCTCATATCTCAGGCTGTTTGCATGGCATAAAGTGAAACTGACTGGTCTCAACAGCCCAGAGAGTAGCATGTGGTAACTTGAGGAAACCACATTGAGAAACAAAAGGATGTTGAAAAGGTTAGAAAGCAAAATTCATTTACATCCTTGCCACTTTTACGTTGTTGATAAACAACATCGCTTCATGCTATCAAAGCACGTATTTTCAATATTTCAGTTTTTCAATAAGGTCACATCTCTCAGTGAGCAGTTTAATGGTCTAGAGACCCACGTTCCTCTGCTCTTCCTTCTTCTTACTCTACCTTACCTCCTGGATTGATTTTATATAATCAGGGCTTCAGTGATTGCCCTAGTCTGGTTCCTTTATCATACCCATGACATCCTGCTTGCTGGATAGCCTCAGTTGGATGGCCCATGCAAACCTCAAACACATCTCAAAGTACAGTTATCTTCTTGGTCTTCTCCTTCCTTTCAAGCTACAAATCTGTTTCTCCTTCTGTACTCTGATCTCAGTAAATAGTACCACTAACCACAAATGCTGTCACACATGAAACTTCATCATTATCCTGATTCCTATCTTTTTCCTACATCTAATGAACCACCAAGGCCTGTCAATTCTATGACCTATGTCTAAAGACTATCCACTTCTCTCCAATCTCAGTACTATTATAGTAGTTCGGGCCCTCATTCAATTTCTTCTAGATTACTGCAACAGTTTTCTAATGATTGAAAATACCACTTATGCACAATTTTTTCAGGATGTCCTTATAATGGAGCAGGTATTATTATAATATTTATTATACTTAAGCAGATTGTATCCTATGTCTTTGTTGTTGTTTATTTGCTAAGTCATGAAAATGGCAACCCACTCCAGTGTTCTTGCCTGGAGAATCCCAGGGATGGTGGAGCCTGGTGGGCTGCCATCTCTGGGGTCGCACAGAGTTGGACACGACTGAAGTGACTTGGCAGCAGCAGCTGCATGTCTGATGCCTTTGCAATCTCATGGACTGTAGCCCACGAGGCACCTCTATCTATGGGATTTTTCAGGCTAGAATACTGGGGTGGGTTACCACTCCTTCTCCAGGGCATCTTCTGACCCAGGATCAAACCTGCATCTCCTGCATTGGCAGGCAAATTCTTTACCACTTAGCCACCAGGGAAGCCCATCCTATGCGCTGGTTATTAACAAAAGTTTGGCATTGGGCTTTAGTGTGAATGACTAATTTGGGCATAAAGATCTTATCCCTGCATATGACTAAACCTGTGTATGTGTAATTTGTACTTATTACCCTTCAGTGATTCCCTCATCTGAACTGTGAGGTCAGCTTATTGATGGTTCCCAAGATATGCCATTTGAGAGCTTTGATTTTAACTTCAGTTCTCACCCAATATTAGATTGCTTTGATAGCTGGAGAACCATTTCAGCTTATGTTAGGAATGGCAGACCAAGAGGGAAATAGGTAGGAAACACATCGTGTGAGTGTGTTTTAAGGAATAATGGGTCTATTCAAGCTGAGGGTCATAATAATTTTCAAAAACTATTTCTTATTGAAGAAGATAGAAAAATAACACTATAATTTTTTAAGAGTAGAATTTGTATCCCCTCATGAGAAAACATTACTTTTCTTAATGTGATTGTTAATTTCCAGTAGTTAAAAAGAGATATTCAGTCTCACGCACTGTATCTCAAACAACGTGATCAGAACTTACGCACATCTGTGTTGTTCAGTACCTCCTGTTGTGAGCTGCGTGTGTGGCCTCTCAGCGCGGCCCATTTGAGTTACCTTTCTTACATGTAATGTATAATAAACACTCTGGGGAGACAGAAGATGAACCAAACATGGCTCCTATTCTGGAGGAAACTAAACATTGATTTCAAATAAGAATAAGTTAGCAGTGTATGCCCTCTAATGCAAAGGAAATCAGATCTCTGGGTTGGTTGATTTCATTCAGTACCAACATGAGAACACAGTTCTTCAGTGCTTTTCACTTCTGTAAATATTACCATAAGCCATAGGAAAAATTATGGCTTTTGAAGCATATAGCTTTATAAATTATAAACACCTTATATTAGTTTGGTCTGTTTGATCAACTGTGTAATAATTTCAGTGAATAAAGTATGAATAATCATTTAAGCTGGTTAGCTGGTAATAGTTTGGAGTAACATAATCATTGATTTTATATTCTTTTTGTTCAGTTGGTTGTTAGATTATGGCTATATATTTTTCTCTTTCTAGGCATAGTCTAAGTGCAAATATAATACTAAAAAACATAAATAGAATATACCCCATGATGGTTTACATATATATATATATATTCCACTATCCACCAGCATAGGTCCATCAACAGAAACATGATGCTCATTCACAGAGGAGAAATAGTGGATCCCCTTGTCAGCTCTTCACTGCTCCTAATTGCAAACAAGAGTGAAGAATTTTGAAATTTATATGTGCAAGACATGCTACAAATTCTAGTGTAAATTATGAGAGTGCCTATGTCCTGTGTTTAATTATAAATCATACTCTTATGATATTCTTAATGAATAAAAGAGCTATTATTGTTTTTGTCTAGCCACTAAATTGTGTCTCTTTTGTGACCCTGAGGACTACAGTCAGTGAGGCTCCTCTGCCGATGAGATTGCCCAGGCAAGAATACTGGAATGGGTTGCTATTTCCCTCTCCAGTGGATCTTCCCAACCAAGGGACTGAACCCATGTTTTATGCATTGGCAGGCGGATTCTTTACCACTGAGCCTTGTCATAAAAACAAAATGTAAAAAAAAAAAATATTGAAGATGACAAATATCATTATTTCAAGTTATGACTGCATCATAATTTTGTTTCTGTATATAGAGGTTGTATATAGAGGTATAGTCAATGACTGCACTTTGCACAGCCAACTTTCTGAGATCTGATTTTTTTTTACTACTTAACAATAATGCAGTATAGATAGCATGTTGATAAGAGCCAATTATAACCTTAACTGATACATTATGGGATAAAAATGTTATGAACTATACAAAAGCATTGTATATATAGTATACACATATATTCACAGTAAATACTTCTTTAATCTGATCTTGAAATTGATCACATTTAAAAGCAGAACCCTGTACATTAACATATTAAGTAAAATAGATAATAAACAGTATATTGAATGTGATTTATATATTTAAATATTAAAATATATACTATTTATATACATGTAAATATTTAATTAATGCTTTATTAGTATAAGTGACATAATATTTCAATCATTAAAAAAATTTTCCGACTTCTTACCTAGTTGAACTTAAGATTTTGACCTAAACATTATATTGTTTTTCTGAATATCTTGGTGCTATCCATGAGGGGGGTAGACTATTTTTATTTAAGAAACTCTGTCAGAGAGTCTCTTGAAGCCACCAGCATTCCAGCGGCTCTACAGATACTAATTTAGTTAATGCTCCTGACAACGCTGGGAACAGCAGCAGAAACTACTATAGTGTCCAGTTTGTAGATAAGAAAGTTAAGTAACTTACTATAGGCCAGACAGCTAATTGGCAGAATCAGAATTTAAAATTACTTCAGAGTCCTTGTGATATTGCTTATACGTGGAATTAAAAAAAAAAAAAAGGGTACGAATGAACTTAGTAATAAAACAGAAGAGAGTCACAGATGTAGAAAACAAACATGGTTACCAGGGAATAAAGGGGGAAGGGATAAATTGGGAGATTGGGATTAATATATAGACACTACTATTTATGAAATAAATGACTAATAACAACCTATCACATTCTGCTCACTATTCTGTAATGGCCTGTATGGGAGAAGGATCTTAAAAAAGTGGTGGAAGTATACCTGAAATTAACACAACATTATAAATGAAAACAACAGCAACAAAATTACTCCAGACTCCACCTGTCAGTTTGGAAAGGATTGACAGTCGTATCTGAGCATTATGTGCTCAGATATTGATTTGACAGCAAGGGCACAGAAAATACTACCCACCCCTTGGTAGCTTGGTGGCAAGACATCCAGATACCTGGAGTCTCAGCTTCCTGTTGTCAGCCTGTGTGTTATCCAGGAGTTAGAGCCACGTCTTACCTGCCTCCCTCTGCAGAGCGCCCTGGCAGCAGGCCGTAAAGGGGAAGCTGGCATCTGTAGTAGCCCTTCTCTTTAGGTGATACAAAAATGACCTCTCCTTATCTTTTACTGATTCCACAGCTGCTATAGTATTCGGTTAGCCATGGTTACAAACTGGGTTTTGTGGGTAAGTTTGACTTTTGTAATTCTTTGAAGTCTCTGCTAGAACTAGAGATTTGAGTCTCTATATCATTTCCCTTGTTGGTGATATAAACTTGTGAGTTTATCTAGCTATAGATCTTTACAAATTGCAGCTTAAGCTTGCTCCTTTGACAAGATATTGAGGACTGCTCTTTATTACTCCAGGATGTTTTTCACTGTCGTCTAGAATTTAATTAAAAGTTTAAAAGATCTCTTTTCTGTTTGGGTAGTGATGATGAGTTTTAGATTCTTTTTCACAAGCTTGGGGAGAACATTAGATTTTTCTGACTTTAAATGCAGGTTCATTATACTATAAAAGAAAACAAGGTTTTAAGTGACAACTATACTTAATATGTAAATTTTTCCCATTTTACCACTGAACCTTGAATAATAGAACTTAAGTGGTTGTTTGGATTTAAAGTATTGCTGTGTCTTAAATTATAGTTCAAACACAGTAAAATCATCATATGTGTTATTTCAGAAAGTGAAAAGCCCTAAAAATTTCCTAAGAACTTTTATTTCCTTATATTATAATTTCAACTTGGTAGTTTTACTCAAGAATAAAAAAAAAACTGTTCAAAAGTAAATACAGCTTGTAAACTTAGTATTGTTTTTCCACATGAGGGAGAAGGGCTAACATTTACTGTGTGTTCATAGTATGGCAGATGCTTGACCTTACTTAAACCCCACACCAAATGTATGAAGTGGGTATTTCTCCCCATTTTTATTGAAAAAATGAATCTCAGAGATATTAGATGAATAGTCTAAGGCCTCATGGGTCTTCTACGGAATACAACCTGGAGTTATCATGACCTCAGAAATTGTTCTTTGTTCATTACAATGCCATACACTTTGGAAATTTAAAAAATATTGCTTATTTTCACCTTTAAATTAATCATCAGTATCAACAATGCACCTTAAAGACGGAGTGCATGTCTAGAAGGAGTGTGAGCTATCCACGGCTATCACTGGAGGTAGAAATCATGCTGGATGTGAAGTTGCTTTACCTCGGTAAGAGCCCTGGTTTACACTGCGGGGGGCTAGTGGACTTAGTTAAATACCCCTTTGGAAACAGAAGATGGCTTGTGGACCAGTGCACGAAGTATGGTTGTGTGCTCCTCAGAGTCCTCTTACCGATTGCTCAGGGGGATTACAGGGGAGTCAGCAGGTAAGAAGCAGGAAAGGTGACTGCTAACAGCGTCCTTTACCGTCAGTCCAGGGCAGAGGCTCAGAGTAACTGTCGACAGAAAAGAAACTATTGTACAAGAGAATTGCTTAAAACATGTCCGTTGCGCTCCCTGCAGAGTGGAGGCACTGTTTGTGGTTTGGAGAGCATAGTGACAGTTTGAAGCTGTTTCACCAATTCAGAGTGTGTATATATATATATATACACATCTGCAATGCGGTATGCTTTCTTATCTTGAGGAGCATGTGTTAAAACAGTTGATGTATGTTGACAAAATGGGGTCTGTAAGGAAAGATCAAGTCTTGATATTTCCTCACTTCATAGTTAAGTGTTCAGTTGGTAGTGTGAGTGTAGATAAAGGACAGCATTAGCGCCCGTTGGAGATGTGAAGCTAGCAGTTAAAAGATGATCAATTATGGATAGGACTATTTCTGTTTTTCTCTATCTCTTGACAGCTGTGAGCAAGGCTATTCTAAAGTTCCATTATAGTATAGCAAGTTTATTACTTCCCTGGACAAATAAAATACAAATATAATTTCACCCTGAAAAAAGATTATTAAGCTAATGTTGCAAAAACTTGCTAATCTTATAATTTAACAGTTTATAGTACTGAATAGCGAAACTCAAGGTAACATGATTTTAGATCCTAACAGTGTCTTGCAAATCATATATTAAGGGCCCCCTAAAAAGTAAGTATACATAAATATAATTCTTGCTGAGAGTTCTCACTTCTCAGTAGTATCTCCATATCTCTGTGTGAAGTGGACGTATCTATCTATGATAGTTTTAGGTTTGTCTTTCAAGGATCTTGAGTACTTTAGACAAAGTGACCATACTGTTTGTTATACCAGTTACACACACACATACACACACACATAGAGGCACTAACCAGGAACTTCTTGCATATTTGGGAAGGTAAGAATACTTGCTTTTCCTGTGACTTAGCAATCAACATCTTCTGCCTTTGACCACAAGAGTAGGAAATGTCTTGTTGTTTACCGTGGATGTTCACTATTGAGTCTGATGAACAAACCATCAATGGGGTTTCTGGATAGTTTGAGTTTCCATAGGCAAGCCACCTTTTGAAAGGGTTGTCCTAAACACCCAGTTCATAGAGTCCAAGAAGAAGCTACCCTGAATTTTCTTTGCCAGTATCAACTCTTTTAGTATTTTCTGAGCAGGATTAATTAGACCTGGAAGATATAGCTAGTCACTTACAGACAATGCAGTCAAAATGTTCCTGCCTGTTTAATACATAGTTTGTAAACGTATCAGAGTTTTCATATTATTTGTCTTTTTCCCTTTCACTGTTGATTTAATTCTCAGTCCTGCCTAAATATCAGACTTCAAAAACTGTTCTTAATTTTTGCTTTAATATGGTTAGAAGCTTGATACTGAAATTATTCAGTAAATGCTGAGTTTTGAAAAGTATTTACAACTAACCAAGGAAGGAGCACCTAATTCCTAACTCCTAAACTGGGTGTTTCTTGTAAAGAGTTGTTTTTTATTGCAAAAAGTTGCTTTGTGATCTCACATACTTGGAGAGTGAGATGTGGAGACTTTACCAAGGCACAAAGATGGACAAAAGAGAGTCGATGGGCGGACAGCAATTGATAAAGAAGGCAGATAAATGAGGAAAGGAAAAGAACATTTACATTTTGAAAAATTTTCTGTAATGTTTTTACTTAAGATAATATTTAAGATAATGTTGTTCACAGCCGCAAAAGAGATTCAGAAATGAAACATAGAAAAGGCAATGAAAAATGGGAAAGGGGGGGAATGGGAGGGAGAAAAATGATATACAGATGGTGAAAGAAAATGTCTAGAAGAACAAAGGTATTTGTAAAACAGCCGTGAGTCCTCTGCTCTTCAGTCTTGAGAATCCTCTGGTTTCATAGTCTCTGCTTCTTTACACAGGATGTACATTTATAGATTTTTGTTTACTTAGTAACTGAAACCTTTGCTTTTTTTCTCTTCAAAAAAAAAAAAAAATCATAGAGGGAGAAGTTTGTTCCCAATCACTTAAAAATGGAAACCTCATGTGTGGGCAGTTGTAAAGAGTCAAAATATTCTTTAATAATAAAAGTGATAAAATGTTAACATGATTAGGCTATTTCTATTGGTTATTGCACTTCTTAGAACTTTTTTTCTGCAAAATATTATAGTGATATTAGTGGCATTGCATGAGAATTAATTTAAGTACCAGTAATGTATGGCAAAAACCACTACAATATTGTTAAGTAATTAGCCTCCAACTAATAAAAATAAATGGGGGAAAAAAAAAAAGTACCAGTAGTGGCAGTTTCGCACCGACCCAGTAGATGAGAATTTGAGTAAACTCCAGGACAGTGGAGGCCAGAGGAGCCTGGCATGCAACAGTCCATGGGGTCACAAAGAGTTGGACATGACATAGTGACTGGACAACAACAACAAATGGCAAAAGTATCTTCCACGTAGTTAGCAGTTTAATAAATATGTACTGAAAAGATGAGTGGTTAAGAGAATAAAATGTAAAACTAGAGGTACTCGTCAGAAGTTATTTATTGAGATTTCATACACACTTATAAATATATTGGGTCTGCTTTAGTTAGTGGGGAAATATGATAACTTCTATCTTCAAGGTTGTTTCAGCTGGTTGCAGAGAGAAGATTACATGTATGACAGACCTAAGATAAGCCTTTGCAAGTAGTAGGCACTCAGTAAGTACTCAAGAACTCACTCAATGAATGAATGGGAAAATATGAAATAATTCTAAATGATAACAGAAATGTTAAGGAATTATAACATAGGTAGTCTGGCAATCATAAGACCCAAATGAGTTGATGTAGTTCTGAAAGTAGGACTCAGGCAAGTATTTAAAGAATGTGTATTTTAAGCTTGTCATTTTCAAGCCTGGGGCTTCCCTGGTGGCGTCAGATGGTAAAGAATCTGCCTGCAATGCAGGAGACCTAGGTTCAGTGGGAGGATCCCCTGGAGGTATACTCTAGTATTCTTGCCTGGAGAATCCCAAGGACAGAGAAGCCTAGTAGGCAACAGTCCATGGAGTCACAAAGAGTCGGACACAACTGAGTGACTAACACTTTTATTTTTCACTTTTTCAACCTTAGTTGCACACTGAAATAGTGACTATCCATAGCCACCCCAAGAAAATCTTATTTGACTTATGTGAAGCCCAGGCATTCATATGGTTTTAAAGCTACTGAGGCATCTGATATGAAGGCATCTGATATCAATATACAGTTAGCAGATATTTAAAAAAAAAAAAAAAAGCTACTGAGATGATTCTAATATTCAGTCAAGGTGGAACTCACTGGTATAAATGATCAAAAATACAGAAAATATCATTTAGGCAGGCCTGGCGTGCAGAGAGATGGTAGTGTGGGGGCATTTGTGTGTAGGACTGTGAAAAGATGTGCAGTGACTCAGAAGGGAGTTACACTGAGGCTAGACTAGCTTAGTTTTAAGGTAACAACATCTTCCATTGGGATGGATGAGATAGAAGTGACAGATAGGTGACTTTCTCATACGCATGGACTTTGACTTCAGACCCAACTTAAATACCCTGGGCAGGTTGCATACACTCTGTATGCCTTATATTTCTCATCTATGAAATGGATGTTACTCTCTAATAAGGACCACGGAGATGGAAAGGATGTAGTGAAAGGAAGAACTGAGTTAAGTAAATTAAGTTATTGGGAAAATGGCATGTCATGGCCAGGCAGGAAAATGGAAGGGGCCAAAAGGGAAGAAAAACAAGTCACATGCTTCTTGAGTTTGTAAGGCTTCATAGCTAGAGAAATTTGTCATTCAAAAACTCTCCAAATAAAATATATGGTGGATCAGAAAATCTATGTTTTATGGAACAAAGTAAATTCCCTCCTCATAACTGCTTGCTATAAATTCCCCCTCAAAACTGGTTATACCAACTCAGATATGAAACTAGAGCTGTGCATAGCAGTTTGGGCAAAATAAGAAATAACCCTCTTGAAAGTTTACTTACTGTTTCAAATGTTCACATTAGAAGCAGAAGTATTTAAGTCCCGTGAGAAAACGCTAAATGAAAATAGGAAGTATTGAAAATGAAAGCCACATACATTTTGTAAGAATTTGACCTTCCATATTCTTTCAGTAGATTTTTTTCTACATAAAGTAATTGAAGTTGTTAGACCTTCTGATGAATAATATCTATGTGGAGGTACATATTAATACTGCTATTTCTAAATTAAAGAAATGTGATTGCCTAGAAACATATTAAATGATCATCATTTTGGTTTAAAAAGAACAAAATGTATTAAATGAGGCAGAGTGATCTAGAGAAAAGAGTTGCCCTGTATTTAAATTGTCTTTTTAATCTGAAACTATTGTATTAGTTTTGCACAGGGAGTTTTGAAATGTCTTCTAGATATCACTGGGCTAAATATTTCTGTTTTCTACAAGTATTCCTATTCATGTTTGCTTACTTTGTTGCCATACAGGCTCTGAGAGATGAATATGGTATCCCTCTGTACACAGAACAAGGCGAGTTTCAAAGAGGGGCTTCTCAAGAAAATGTGCCTCAGTAAGCAATCATAATGACCAAGCTAGAACACAACTTCTTGAGTTTCTGTATGATATCTTATTTTATGCTATCATATTCATTCCAGTGGTTACTGACCTTTTAAAATCACAATCTCTAGTCAGCCTGATATAACACAAATGAAACCAAGTATATTCAATTTTTCAGATTACATATTACTTGGACTCTGACTAATGTTAGTTTTTAAAGGAAACAATGTTTCATATTTTCAGTATGTGCAGGCTTTGATTTTAGGTAGGCCCAGCTTAAAATCCTAGAAGAATTTTCATAATCTCTATATGCCTCAGACTTCTCATCTATAAACTAGATAATAATTTATACTTCATATGTGTAAGAATCTTATCGATAAGAATACATGTAATATTCTTAATACACAATAGGCTTAATACAGGCTATTTACATAATTCTGAAGTTGAAATAGCTGTTTCATAAAGGTATAAGTAGGTTTCATTAATTTATTATTTATTACAAAAAGTGTACTTTTTAAAGAAACCGTGATCTCTGTTAAAACTGAAGATATTCTGAAAAAGAATTCAGGTTAAAATATGTAGAATATGTTTAAAATGCATAAATATGAAAGGTATGATAAAAGTATCAAAAGACATTTTTATAAAGCTAGGTGAAAGTGAAAGTTGCTCAGTTGTGTCTGGCTCTTTGCGACTGCATGGACTGTAGCCTACCAGGCTCCTCCGTCCATGGAATTTTCCAGGCAAGAGTACTGGAGCGGGTTGCCATTTCCTTCTCCAGGGGATCTTCCCAACCCAGGGGTTGAACCTGGATCTCCCACATTGCAGGCAGATGCTTTACTATCTGAGCCACCAAATCATACATAAAAATAAATGTACAGGAATAGCAAAGAGAACACTGAAAAGAAAGGCTACGTGGACAGCCACGTGCAAAAGAGTGAAATAGACTGCTATCTTACACCAAACAGAAAAATCAACTCATAGATTTAAAATGAACATAGGACCTGAAACTATAAAACTCCTAGAAGAAAACATAGTGGGCGAGCTCCTTGGCCATTAGTCTTGGCAATGATTTTTTGAATTTGAACCTAAGAAGCAACAAAAGCAAGAATAAACAAGTGGGATTACATCAAACTAAAAAGTTTCTGCATACCAAAGGAAGCCATCAACAAAATGAAAAGGCAACCCACTGAATGGGAGAAAATATTTTAAAATCCTGATTCTGATAAGGGATAATATCCCAAATATATAAAGAACTGATTAACTCAATAGCAAAAACAGTCTGATTTACAAATTGGCAGATCTCTGTAGACATTTTCCCATAGAAGACATACAAATGGCCCAACAGGTACACAAAAAGGTGCTTACCATCACTAGTCATTAGGTGAAATGCAAATTAAAACCATAGTGAGACGCAAATTAAAACCATCACCACATACCTGTCACAATGGCTGTTATCAAAAATAAAATAAAATAAAACCTGATGATGAGGACGTGGAGAAAAAGGAACCTGCATCCTTTTGGGTTCCTGTAGTTGCTGTAAACTGATGCAGCTACTCCGGGAAATAGTATGGAAGTTCCTCAAAAAATTAAAAATGGAACTACCATATGATCCAGCTTTCCCACTGTGAGCATTTATTCCAAAGAAACAAAATCACATTAGGGGTTGTCTGAGGAGTCTTTAAGAATAGCGAAGGAAATAAGAGAAGCAGAAACAAGCAAGGAAAGGAAAGATATACCCAACCGAATGCAGAGTTCCAGATGATGGCAAAGAGGGACCAGAAGGCCTTCTTCAATGAATGATGCAAAGAAATGGTGGAAAACAACAGAAGGTGAAAGATTAGAGATCTCTTCAAGAAAACAAAATATCAAAGAAACATGTCAGCCAAAGATGGGCACAATAAAGGACAGAAATGGTAAAGACCTAATAGAAGCAGAAGAGATCAAGAAGAGATAGCCAGAATACACAGAACTGTATAAAAAAGATTTTAATGGCCCAGATAACCATGATGGTGTGGTCATTCACCCAGAGCCAGACATTCTGCAGCATGAGGTTAAGTGGACCTTTAGAAGCACTGCTGCCAGTAAAGCTAGTGGATGTGATGGAATTCCAGCAGAGCTATTTAAAATCCTAAAAGATGATGCTGTCAAAGTGCTGCACTCAATATGTCAGCAAATTTGGAAAACCCAACAGTGGCCACAAGACTGGAAAAGGTCAATCTTCATCCCAATTCCCAAGAAGGGCAGTACTAAAGAATGTTCAAACTACTGGACAATTGCCCTCATCTCCCATGCTAATAAGGTTATACTGAAAATTCTTCAAGCTCGGCTTCAACAGTTCATGAATTGAGAACTTCCAGATGTTCAAACTAGAAGCAGAACTAGAGATCAAATTGCCAAGATTCACTGAATCATAAAGAAGTCAAGGGAATTCTAGAAAAACATATACCTGTGTTTCATTGACTATGCTAAAGCCTTTGACTATGTGAATCACAACAAACTGTGGAAAACTCTTTAAAGAGATGGGGATACCAGACCACCTTACCTGTCTCCTGAGAAACTTGTATGCTGGTCAAGAAGCAGCAGTTAGAACCCTTTATGGAACAACTGACTGATTCAGGACTTAGAAAGGAGTATAACAAGGCTGTTTATTGTCATCCTGTTTATTTAACTTATACATGAGCACATCATGTAAAATGCTGGGCTGGATGAGTTACAAGCTGGAATCAAGATTGCCGGAAGAAATATTAACAACCTCAGATATGTGGATGATATGTCACTCCAATGGCAGAAAGCAAAGAGTAACTAAAGAGCTTCTTGATGAGGATGGATGCTAAGTCATTTCAGTTGTGTCCAACTGTTTGTGACCCTATGGACTACAGCCTGCCAGGCTCCTCTGTCCATGGGGTTCTCCAAGCAAGAATACTGGAGTGGGTTCCCATGCTCTTCTCCAGATGAGGGTGAAAGAGGAGCATGAAAAAGGCAGCTTAAAACTCAATATCAAAAAAACTAAGATCATGGCATCTGGTCCCATCACTTAATGGCAAATAAAAGGCAAAAAGGTGGGAGCAGTAACAGATTTCCTCTTCATGGGCTCTAAAATCACTGCAGATGGTGACTGCAGCCATGAAATTAGGAGATGACTGCTTCTTGGCAGGAAAGCTATGACAAACCTAGACAATGTGTTAAAAAGCAAAGACATAACACTTTGCCAGAAAAGGTCCATATAGCCAAGGCTATGGTCTTTCCAGTAGCCATGTATGGATGTGAGAGTTGGACCATCAAAAAGGCAGAGCACTGAAGAATTGATGCTTTCGAACTGTGGTGCTGGAGAAGACTCTCAAGAGTCCCTTGGACAAAGGGAGGTCAAATCAGTCAATCCTAAAGGAAATAAACCCTGAATACTCATTGGAAGGACTGATGCTGAAGCTCTAATACTTTGGCCCCCTGATGTGAAGAGCCTGGAGAAGACCCTGATTCTGGGAAAGATTGAAGGCAGAAGAAAAGGGTGGCAGAGGATGAGATGGTTGGATGACATCACTGCTTCAATGGACACAAACTTGGGCAAACTCCAGGAGATGGTGAGCAACAGGGAGGCCTGGCGTGCTGCAGTCCATGGGATTGCAAAGAGTCAGACACGACTTGGTGACTGAACACCAATAACAACATTGTAATAATGCAGCATGATTTACAGTAGCCAGAACATGGAAACAACCCATGTGTAATAGAAAGATGAAGAGGTAAAGTATATGTTTGTGTGTTTACATATATGTTACACATATTAAACATGGGTAGACCTTGACAGCATTATGTTGCATGAAATAAATCAGACAGTGACAAATACCATATGACTTCATTTGTGTACGAAATCTGAAAGAAAAAAAACAAACAAACCTGAACTCATAGATACAGAGAACAGATTGGTGAGTACAAGGTAAGGTAAGTAAATCCTGGCGACGTAGTGAACAACACAGTGACTATAGTGGTTAACTATACTAATTAATATTGTACTGCATGTTTGACGGTTGCTGAGAGAGTAGGTTTTAAAAGTCTTCATCACAAGAAAAAAATGTAACTGCATGTGGTGATGGATGTTAACTAAACTTGTTGAAATAATAGTTTTGCAATGTATGCATATGTCAAATGATTATGCTACACACCTAAAACTAATGCAACATTTTCTGTCAATTAAATTTCAGTTTAAAAAAGAAATAAGCAGAAAAACAAAGACACAGACAAAAAGGAAACATT
This sequence comes from Cervus canadensis, assembly GCF_019320065.1. NCBI lineage: Eukaryota > Metazoa > Chordata > Mammalia > Artiodactyla > Cervidae > Cervus > Cervus canadensis. The sequence continues at coordinate 59,454,024 of NC_057400.1, forward strand.
AAATGGGAACTATCTCTAGCAGATGTTAAAACCTACTATAAGTTGTCTACAATTGAAAAGTGTGGTACTGGCACGCCATAGAGAGATGGACCAGTGGAATGATTGGATGAAGTAAAAATAGTCCCAGGTACAAATAGAACCTCAGTGTTTATGTGTGTATCTATATATTTATATCTATTTCCAGGTCTTCTGCCCAACCTGAAAATCTGCCATTTCTCTGACTCCGCTCTGGCACTGCTTGGGGTTGCCATCCTGGCAGATGTACTTTGATTGTATTCCATACTTATAGATGTTGGTTTCACTCTACACCAGGACTGCGTATCTTTCTGTATTGATAGAAATGGTGTAAAATCTGGACTGTCCAGTAAGTTGGCTAGTGAACCCTTGAAATATGGCTAGTGCAACCGACTTATTTTAAAATTCTATTTAATTTTAATTTATATTTGAATGGCTACATGAGGTTAGTAGAAACTCTACTGAATGATCAAGCTTTATATTCTAAGCTCTTTGAGGACAGATTCACATCTGTTTAGTTCACACTAGTGTCTAACATGGTGCCTGAGGGCTGGCTGGATTTTATTTTTCCAATCCATATTAATTCCATGACAAATACTTGACAGGAGATCTGGGTGCACCCTGATGTTCAGCTCCATCATGGTACATAGTCAGGGAGGAAAACTTCAACTGTAATAGGTGCTTCTTGAGGGTTTTTTCTTTTTGCTGAACAGAAACTAGCTTATCCTTAAACATACAGGCTTGAAAGATTCACTTTAATTTGCAGGAAACTCAAAGTCTTGTTTTTATGTGATAGTGAATGAAAAACAAAAGCAGATGTAAGTATATTTATTCACCTGCTTTAAGGAAACTGCAGCTTCCTTAAAGTAATATTTTCAGCTCTGCTCGTAGAGGAATTTGTCTCTGAGGAAACATATGCAGTCAACGGTTTACATAAACACCGGTCTCAGAAGAGCAAAACATCAGATGGAGGGCTCAACAGCAGCAGAAGGAGAACATTAGAATTTTGAAAAGGAGTTTCTGTTAACCTAAAGATTGTTCAAATCAGATCTTCACAGACAATTTGGGGCAAAGTAAAATAAAGTGTTAAGTAGCATGCTGGTGTGGAAAGAGCGAGGGCTTAAGGTCACAGATCACTCATTTGACTTTCAGCTTTCCTGTTCCCTTTAGCTGCGTGATGACATCTATTCAGCTTCTCAGTACCAATTCTTTATCTGGCAAAAAGAGAAGAAGGATTGTATTGTGCAAATGTGGTTTGGGGTATGGAATGAACTAATCTAAGTAAATGGTCAGCAGAGGTATTTTTTCCTCTACTCAAGTCTCCTCCCACACACTGACACCACCTCCAAAATGTTGTTGTGTAGAGTTAAAAGGGTGAGAGCGGAGAAGATTCTAGGAAATACCCAATCAAATACCTTCTCTTTATATATCTGGAAATTGAGTTTGGGTTATGGGAAAGCAAAAGTGATACCAGCTGCAGACTCTAAAAGAGGAGATGGCAGATGTCCTCAGCATCACACCTGCTCCATGCTCTATGCCCCCACCTTTGCAGTCAGTACTCACTGCTGAAAATTCAGAGATGCAAACATGTGCCTGCATGTTTTAAGTTCTTTCTCACACTGATTTTCAATGTTTGTTTTTTTCCTTTACTTTATTAAATGTATTACCAGAGCAGTTGTGCTGGGCTAAGTCGCTTCAGTCACATCTGACTCTTGTGACCCCATGGACTGTAGCCCACCAGGCTCCTCTGTCCATGGGATTCTCCAGGCAAGAATACTGGAGTGGGTTGCCATGCCCCTCTCCATTAAGTTTCTCTCTTTGAGCCTTTGATTACAGTCACATTAAATACAAAATACAAAAGGAAACATGTATACCTAATGCTGATTCCTGTTGATGTGTGGCAGAACCCATCACAATATTGTAAAGTAATTATCCTCTAATTAAATAAATATATATATATGTGTGTATAAACAAAACAAACAAACAAAAATACAAAATAACTGCCTCAACATTATTTTATCTAGTAGGAGGGCAAGTTCTTTGCTATCAGTGGTCAGATTCTTCTACACTTTTCTCCCTTCTAATGCGCTTTGGCGTCTCCTAAATTTTAACACACAATTTTCACTTAAAAAAAAAAAAAGTACTCTGGTGTCACTGTCTTATCTTTTGATGACTGTGAGACAGGGCAGTGAAATGTCTAATTGTGATAAAGGACCAGTGAAATTACACACGAGAGACAAAGAACACTTGAGCGATGCCAGTCATGAGAACTGGTATTTGACAGTGCAGTGGGTCATGCAATATCAATGCACAGATCAGGTGTTTGCTTATAGGAAAATTCCTGAAAGTAGCAGAGTGGGGGAATTTGGATTTTTCAGCATTAACTATCCTTTTGGTTTCCAGCAGCTATAAAACACATTTTCCATGTTTCCTAATTTGGGTATTTAGTTTCACATAGGTAAACACATACAAAACTTTTTTTGTGTTAGTTGATTTTCTCATATAGAATTTTTTACCTTAACTACAATTTTATTCCAATCCCAAATAAGGGCAATGCCAAAGAATATTCAAACTACTGCGCAATTGTGTTCATCTCAAACGCTAGCAAGGTAATGCTCAAAATCCTTCAATCTAGGCTTCAACAGTACATGAACTGAGAACATCCAGATATACAAGCTGGATTTAGAAAAGACAGAGAAACTAGAGATCAAATTGCCAACATCTATTGGATGATAGAAAAAGCAAAAGAATTCCAGAAAAAACATCTACTTCTGCTGCATTGAAAAAGCCTTTAACTGTATGGATCACAACAAACTGTGGACAGTTCCTAAAGAGATGGAAATACCAGGCCACCTTACCTGCATCCTGAGAAACCTGTATGCAGGACAAGAAGCATAGGTAGAACCACAAATGGAACAATGGATTGGTTCATAATTGGGAAAGGAGTATGTCAAGGCTAAATATTGTCACCCTGCTTATTTAACTTGTATGCAGAGTACATTGTGTGAAATGACAGGCTGAATAAATCACAGGCTATAATCAAGATTGCTGGGAGAAATATCAGTAACCTCATATATGCAGTTGATACCACCCTAATGGCAGAAGGTGAAGAGGAACTAAAAAGCCTCTTGATGAAAGTGAAAGAGGAGAGTGAAAAAGCTGGCTTAAAACTCAGCAATCAAAAAACTAAGATCATGGCATCCAGTCTTATCACTTCATGGCAAATAGATGGGGAAAAAATGGAAACAGTGACAGACTTTATTTTCTTAGGCTCCACAATTACTGTGGATGGTGACTACAATCATGAAATTAAGACACCTATTCTTTGGAAGAAAAGCTATGACAAATCTAGACTGCATTCAAAAGCAAAGACATCACTTTGCCCAAAAAGGTCTGTCTAGTCAAGGTTATGGTTTTTCTAGTAGTCATGTATGGATGTGAGAGTTGGACCATAAAGGAAGCTGAGCACTGAAGAATCGATGCTTTTGAACTGTGGTGCTGGAAAAGACTCTTGAGAGTCCCTTGGACTGCAAGGAGATCAAATCAGTCAATCGTAAAGGAAATCAACCCTGGAAGGTTGAAAGAGTCCTTTCAACTCATTGAAAAGACTGATGCTGAAGCTTCAATACTTTGGCCACCTGATGCAAAGAGCTGACTCCTTAGAAAAGACCCTGATGCTGGGAAAGACTGAGGGCAGGAGGAGAAGGGAGTGACACAGGATGAAATGATTTGATGGCATTATTGACTCAATGCACATGAGTTTGAGCAAACTCCAAGAGATAGTGAAGGGCAGGGAAGCCTGGTGTGCTGCAGTTCATGGGGGTCGCAAAGAGTCAGATGACTGAGCAACCGAATAATAACAATATATATGATGAAGAAAATAATACATAACTAATATTTTATCCAATTTTAGAACATAACAAGAGTATGTTTTCCTATTCTTATAGAAATGAATATAGGCTTACAGAATATGGATACTCATATTAAGACTAAAATGTAAAATATAAAAATATCTGGCTTCCCAGGTAGCTCAGCTGGTAAAGAATCTGCCTGAAATGCAGGAGACCCCAGTTTGATTCCTGGGTTGAGAAGTTCCTCTGGAGAAGGGATAGGCTACCCACTCTAGTGTTCTATGTCTTCCCTGGTGGCTCAGACATAGAGAATCTGCCTGCAATGTGGGAGACCTGGGTTCAATCCCTGGGTTGGGAAGATCCCTGGATATGGGCGTGGCAGCTCACACCAGTATTCTCCCCCATGAAGAAAGTAGTCTGGCGGGCTACAGTCCTTAATGTCATAGTCAGACACGACTGAGCGACTGAGCAGTCTAATAGATGTTATTTCTTTTGAGTGGTGTTTGTCATGGTACATATTCTCTGTCTTGTATATCCCTTTCTTTGTTTGTCTATTAACATTTTCCCCAGAAAATAGAATATTGTTCAGTGGTATCACTCTGTAGATGAACACACAGATTTCCCTGTCTTTCTCTTCGTATCTTGTTGCCACAGCTTCTCTTTTATTTTTATTTATTTATAAGCTTATTTATTTGGTTGTGCCTGTCTTAGTTGTGACATGCAGGATCTTTTTTTTTAATTGTGGCATGTGGGATGATCTAGTTCCCTGACTAGGGATCAAACCTGGGCCCCTGCATTGGAAGCATGGAGTCTTAGCTACTGGACCATCAGGGAACTCCTTGTCTTTTCTTTTTAGGCAGTCTCTCCCCTCTCATTAACACATATTTATATGTATTTTATAAACATATATCCCACCTATCTATTCTTATTTATCTATCTTATTCAGGAAGGACTCATAGGATGATAAGGCTAATATTAATCATAATAAAGAGGATTCTGAAAGAAGGCTTTCAGTCACATTGTTGAATCTTTGCCTCTTTATTTTTCCATTAAAGACAATATTTAGAAAACTTACAGAATAAAATCTCTTCTGAACAGTTGTTTCCTAAAGTGAAGCTATTTTATAGTTCATTTTCTCCCCCTCTCCCCAGTTTTTTTTTGAGAAATAATTGAAATAATTATAAGTTTAAGGCATGCAGCATGGCAGTTTGATTTACATATATTGTAAAATAATTACCACAACAGGTTCAGCTAACATCCATCTTCCCATATAGATAAAATAAAAAGAACTCGAAAGATATTCTTGTGATGAGAGCTCTTAGGATCTATTTAGTCTCTTAATAACTACAATCATCCTATTGTACATTACATCCACAGTCCTTCTTTATCTTGTAGTTGGGAGTTTGTACCATTTGACCACCTTTCTCCAATTCCTCCTTTCCCCACCCTCTGCCTCTAGAAACCACAGGGCTGAACTCTATTCCTATGAGGATTTGTTTTTGTCACTGCTTTTTTAATTCCACATAGAGGTGAGATTATACAGTATGTGTCTTTGTCTGACTTATTTCATTTAGCATAGTACCCTCAGAGTTCTCCCATGTTGTTGCAGATTCTCCCTTTGCAATATCATGTTTGGTGCATTATTTCTGGGCACTTAACCCCTCACTCAGTTTCAACAAGAACCTCTTTCTTTACTGAGAGTAACAAAGCCAGGAGAGAAAGCCAGTTTTCAAAAAGCTTCAGTGACCACAAGTAGGGAAATTAAAAAAAAAAAAAATTATCCTCAATCTATCTAAAGCATGCATATATATATATATATATATATATATATATATATATTTCTTGCAATTTGCCTTCCTAAGTATAATACTGTCAGATTTATTCAATTTGCTTTACTTGTGACTGCATGCTATAGCCTTGCCAGAAAACTTCTGGGACATCCTAATTTTTCCTGTTCTTGTTAATGAGACGGGAGCCCTAGACAGGATACTGCTTTGACACAGCTCATGCCCTGACTCAGGGCTGATGGGCCTAACCAGAATAAGGACAGAGGGGCTTCCCAGGACCTTCATCAATAGTACTTTATAATCATAGTCTATAGGAATTTACAGATCAGCAATCAAAAAGTCCAATCTTGAGACGTTATTTTATTAATATGAGTTAGTTATAAAGCCATAATGTTGTATAAATTAAATTATAATAACACAGTTCACTACTTTTATTTCCTAATTGAATGTAAAGTGATCCAAAATGATCTATAGAAATAATTAAACTTTTAAAAGTGATAAATTAGTGAAATTAGCTTGTTAATTATTGTGAGACATTGAATTATTAGTACTCTCCAATCAAATAGGAAAAATATGGGAGAAATTAAGTGATGATATCTTTTCTTATTTTTCTCTTATATTACATCTCTTCTGAATTCTCTAAGAGTTCTAAGATATACGTTTAAAATTTCTGAAATAAACTTTGATTTTTCATTCAAACAAGTTAAATATGCTTTCTTTAAAGCATATTTAAAGAAAACACAAAATATATATCTTAGGTTGCATTTGAGGTGTCATTTAAAAAATACCTTAAATTCTTAACATCCTATAAAAGGAAAAATGGACATTGCTGTATATTATTATTAGGTAGTAAATTGGTAGAGTCTCTGTGAGGAGCAATTGGCAACATACATTAAAATTTTAAAAGTGTGTAATATTTGATCTATAAGTGCCATTTCTAGATATTTGTCCTTTGTACATACAGATTCATGTGCAAAATGCTGCATGTACCATGATACAGCTTTGCTGGTGGCTCAAAGAATGAGCCTGCAGTGCAGACTCATTGAATGACAAAGAATGATGACACAGAATCTGCCTGCAGTGCAGGAGACCTGGTTCAGTCTCTGGGTGGGGAAGATCCCCTGGGGAAGGGAATGACAACCCACTCCAAGATTCTTGCCTGGAGAGTCCTATAGACGGAGGAGCCTGGAGGGCTACAGTCCATGGGTTCACAAAAGTCGGACACGACTGAGCCACTAACACTTCTACCATGACATGCACTGGAGCATTTTTACAATAATGATGATTAGAAACAACCCATGTCTTTAATAGAAAACTGGTAAAAAGGTTTTGCTACATTCATTGTGTGGGATGACAAAGAAGTATCAAAATAATGCATGAAATAAAATGGAAAAGCCATTAAAGTCATAATAATGCTTACCATTTGTTGAGCAGTTAATTTGTATGAATTCATTTAATCCTTATAATATCCCTATGATGTTTATACTGTTATTTACAGATTAAAAAAAAAAACTGGAGTGTGGAAAAGTTTCCTTTAATGACCAAGATAGAATGTAGTATGACTACTATACAAACCCAGCCAATCTTATACTGTTATACTACATAAACAAATATAAAAGTATATAGAGTGTGCACCCATTTGTAAGAGAAATACATATTTAGAAATGAAGGAAAGAAGGGAAAGGAGAGATCTATAGCCCTAATTTATCTAAAGAGTATGATTCTTTACAAATACTTTTTTATAATAGTATTTGTTAATGCATATAATAATTTGTTATATATTAGAAACTAAATATTTTTCAATGAAGGTAAAGGTTTTATACATCATACATTGCAGTGTATGTGCTGCAGTATGTAATATGCAGCTCTAGCAACATATAGCTCTTGCATATTTGATACACGGCTATTCCAAATTGAAATATGCTATAAATATGAAATATTCATCAGATTTTGAAGATTAAGTACCAAAAAAATATAAAGTGTCTTAATAATAACTTTATTGATTATGTGATGAAGTGATATTTTAAACTAGGTTAAATAAAATATATTCTTAAAATAAAATTTGCCTTTTTAAAACTTTTTATAATGTAACTATTAGATAATTTTGTTCCTCTAATTATATTTCTATTAGATACCAGTAATCAAATACATTCAAGTTTTATTGTACTTCACTTACTTCCCTTCCAGCATTATTTTTCTAGTACCAATGGTATTCAACACTTGTACATTAGAATCACCTGAGAAATTTTAAAATGTACCTGGGCCCCCCTTATGTGTTCAGGATAAGCTGTTCTGGGCTGGGATGCCAGCATCCCCACCTTCTTTTTTTTTTTTAAGATTTGCATTCTAATATGAAACCAAGGTAAGGAACTACTGCTTTAACCCTCTGTGCTGATAGAGTATACAAGGAACTTAATTTTTTTCAAGTAATGTTTTAAAAATTAAGGTTTGCATTTTCTTAACTAGGTAGGGATTATTTTTTTGAACAATGTCAAATAAAGTATAGGAGATTTTCAAGTAAAGAAATATTCAGAAATGTTCTTGAGTCTTGGTTAGTTAAATTTGTTTAATCATTGGTAAAACAAAGAGGCCTGATCCATATTGCTGTTTGTTCTACAAACTTTCCTAAGGAAAAGTAAATGCTTTTAAACCCTTCATTTTTTTTAATGTGTATGGTTTAACTTTTATTTATACTGAAATATACTTGAAATATACTGAAACATACTGAAATACAGCAAAGTGATCAGTTATACACACACACGTGTTTATCCTTTTTTAAATTCTTTTCCCATTTAGGTTGTTACACAATATTGAGCAGAGTTCTCTGTGCTATTCAGTAGATCCTTGTTGGTTATCCATTTTAAATATAGCAGTGTGTACATGTCAATACCAAACTGCTTAACTGTCCCTTCCCCCATCCTTCCCCTCTGGTAACTGTAAGTTTGTGAGTCTGTTTGTTTTGTAAATAAGTTCATTAATATTGTTTTTTTAGATTACACATATAAGTGATATCCTATATCTGTCTCTCACTGTCTGACTTACTTCACTCAGTATGACAGTCTCTAGGTCTATCCACGTTGCTGCAAATGACATTATTTAATTCTTTTTAATAGATGAGTAGTATTCTATTGTACATATGTACCACACCTGTTTATCCATTTCTTTGTCAATAGACATTTAGGTTGCTTCCATCTCTTGCTATTCTAAATAGTGCTGCAATGAACATTGGCATATATGTGTCATTTCAGACTATGTTTTTCTCCAGGTATAGCCCATGAGGGCTTCCCTGGTGACTCAGACAGTAAAGAATCTGCCTTCAGTGCGGGAGACCTGGATTCGATCCCTGGTTGGGAAGATCACTTGGAGAAGGGAATGGCAACCCACTCCAGTATTCTTGCCTGAAGAATTCCATGGACAGAGGAGCCTGGTGGGATACAGTCCGTGGGGTTGCAAAGAGTCAGACACAACTGAGCAACTAACACTTTTACTTTCTTTCACTATATGCCCAGGAATGGGATTGCAGGATCATACGGTAGCTCTATTTTTAGTATTTTAAGGAACTTCCATACTGTTGTCCAAAGTGGTTATACAAATTTACATGCCCACCAATGGTGGAGGAGGATAAAGCACTTTAAACAGAACAAATAAAAGTTGCAAATCTGTTTGTATTGTGACTACGAAAATGAAATGTGGCCAATAGTATTGGGTCAAAGATTATGTCTTTACAAATCACGGAACAGAGTTTTCTGTCCCCTAATGTTCTCAGTGTCATATAAACAGACTGTGGTAAACGTACTAAATAGAATTTTTTGTACCCTTCTGGATAAACCCGAGTTTTATAATTGCCACTGAAAGATGATTCTTTATCATGCATCAATGGAACCAGTATTCAGCCACTCAGTTTTCATATCATTTATATCATTTTCACTCAGCCTTTTCTGCCACAGTGTTCTGCTCCATATTTTGACTCTCATTGCTTATTGGGTTGTGGCAATAAAACCCTGCTGATTGAAAAAAGAAACTGAAGGAAAATTAAATTGTGACTTTTTAAAAATCTATTTTCAGGGAGAGAGAAATTACTTATAAGATCTTGGATTTTTTTTCCTGGACCCTTTGGTATTAGCTACATAATTGTTTTCTGTTTGTAATATTCCAGAACCTGAACCTTTATACTAGAACTAAGACTCAAAGTTTTATTAGTATTCAAGCCGTTCGAAAGTTACCTTCAGTGTGATTGTGTGTGTGTGCACGCTCAGTTGTGCCTGACTCTTGCAACCCCATGGACTGTAGCCTGCCAGACTCCTCTGTCCATGGGATTGTCCGGGCAAGAATACTGGAGTGGCTTGCCATTTCCTACTCCAGGGGATCTTCCTGACCCATGGATCAAAACTGTGTCTCTTGCAGGTGGGTTCTTTCCCAGCTGAGCCACTGGAGAAGTTGTCAGTATTTTCTCCCAAATTACTGAAATTATTTTTCCGATTGACTATGTTGACAAGCTATATTGACAAGCTATATTAACTATGTTGACAAGCTAGAATATAAATTCCTTGACACCAGGCACCTATCTATCTACCTCGTTCAGTGCATCTCCCCAGTGTCCAGTGAGAATAACTATCACATGCATTTTCAAATAAAAGAAAAATGAAAAGATTTTTGATGGAGTATTTCAAGGTACAATATAACCCCATTATGATAAAATTTTTCAAGGATGGAGTAAAGTTGTAATTTAGTCACTGAATTTTGCACTTTCACCATTTCTGAAACCTTGTTAAATGTAGAGAGAACTCCTACCAGAAGTACAAAACCCTTAAAAAATGATCCTGATGATTCTGAGAATTTTTCAGGCCTCTCTCTAATCAGTCATTAATATATTTTAAAGATGTGCTTAAAAGTGAATAAAACTACCAGCAAAGAAAAATTCATACATGTATTAACTTTAAAACAATCTAAAATTCAGTTCAGTTCAGTCACTCAGTCGTGTCCGACTCTTTGCAACCCCATGAACTGTAGCATGCCAGGCCTCCCTGTCCATCACCAACTCCTGGAGTCCACCCAAACCCATGTCCATTGAGTGGGTGATGCCATCCAGCCATCTCATCCTCTGTCGTCCCCTTCTTCTCCTGCCCTCAATCTTTCCCAGCATCAGGGTCTTTTCCAATGAGTCAGCTCTTCGCATCAGGTGGCCAAAGCATTGGAGTTTCAGCTTCAACATCAGTCCTTCCAAAGAACACCCAGGACTGATCTCCTTGAGGATGGACTGGTTGGATCTCCTTGCAGTCCAAGGGACTCTCAAGAGTCTTCTCCAACACCACAGTTCAAAAGCATCAATTCTTTGGCCCTCAGCTTTCTTTATAGTCCAACTCTCACATCCATACATGATTAATCTCTATCAATTGTGGGATATTTAATTTTTCAAGAGCCCCAAATATTCTAGAAATGTGATTCTACTAGATTATCCCTAGGAAATATTGTTATGCAGACAAGTTCTGCATAATAGGATTGTGTTCTGCAGCATCCTGTTAAATGGCAACAAAATATAAAAGTCATAAACTCATTTGCCAGGATTCTAAATGAGCTCTCTTTGAATCATGGTTGTTCTGTTAGGTTGGTGCAAAAGTAATAGCTGTTTTGCACTGTTGAACTATGCTGTTTGATATTAGAATACATTCTTAAATGTGATTATGCTATATATCATTTTAATGTGCACTTCTCACTTTATGTTTTTTGTTAATAACTTATTCCTTGATGTTTATTTTATGTTTATTTTAGACTATAGAAATGATGGTAGGCAAAAAGTATATTCATATGATTTTTTTATTTGAGTTCAAAATGAGTTGTAAAGCAGCAGACAACTTGCAACATCAATAACGCATTTAGCCCAGGAATTGCTAATGAACATACAGTGCAGTGGTGGTTCAAGAAGTTTTGCAAAGGAAACAAGAGCCTTGAAAATGAGGAGCTCAGTGGCTGGCCATCAGAAGTTGACAACAACCAATTGAGAGCAATCATCAAAGCTAATCCTCTTACAACTATGTGAGAAGTTATGAAAGAACTCAATGTCAAACAAAAGCAAAATGGAAAGGTGAAAAATCTTGGTAAGTGGGTGCCTAATGAGCTGACTGAAAATCGAGAAGCTAGTCATTCTGACTTGTCATCTTCTCTTACTATATACAACAATGAGCCATTTCTCCATCAGATTGTGACATGCAATGAAAAGTGGATTTTATACAACAACTGGCAATGACCAGCTCAGTGATTGGACCGAGGAGAAGCTCCAAAGCACTTTCCAAAGCCAACCTTGCACCATACAAGGTCAAGGTCACTGTTTGGTGGTCTGCTGCCTATCTTATCCACTAGAGCTTTCTGAATCCCAGCAAAACCATTACATCTGAGAAGCATGCTCAGCAAATTGATGACATGCACCGAAAACTACAATGTGTGCAGCCAGCATTGGTCAACGGGAAGGGCCCAATTCTTCATCATGACAAACCCAAGCACACATCACACAGCCAACACTTCAGTTGAACAAATTGGGCTGAGAAGTTTTGCCTCATCCACGATATTTACCTCTCCTCTCACCAACTGACTACCACTGCTTCAAGCATCTTGACAACTTTTTGCATGGAAAACGCTTCTGCAAACAGCAGAAGACAGTAAATGCTTTCCAAGAGTTCATGGAATCCCAAAGCATGTATTTTTATGCTACAGGAATAAACTTATTTCCCATTGGCAAAAATGTGCTGATTGTAATGGTTCATATTTTGATTAATAAAGATATCTTTATTGATATCTAGTTATAATGATTTAAAATTTATGATATGAAACCACAATTGCTTTTTCATCAACCTGATAGTTACTAGCCATATGGCTATATGGTTACATAACTTCTCTGCACCTCAGATCCCTCCTTATTAAAATGGGAGAAGTAATGATACATAGTGTTGTAGGGATGTGGTAAGAAATAACTTAGATAACACCTATAAAGCAGTTCCTATATAGCCTTGCTGAAAGTGAAAGAGGAGAGTGAAAAAGTTGGCTTAAAGCTCAACATTCAGAAAACAAAGATCATGGCATCCAGTCCCATAACTTCATGGCAAATAGGTGGAGAAACAGTGGAAATAGTGGCAGGCTTTATTTTTGGGGGCTCCAACATTACTGAAGATGGCAACTGCAGCCATGAAATTAAAAGACGCTTACTCCTTGGAAGAAAAATTATGACCAACCTACACAGCATATTAAAAAGCAGAGACATTACTTTGCCAACAAAGGTCCATCTAGTTAAGGTTATGGTTTTTCCAGTAGTCATATATGGATGTGAGAGTTGGACTATAAAGAAAGCTGAGTGCTGAAGAATTGATGCTTTTGAACTGTGGTGTTGGAGAATACCAACACCAATACTGTGGTGTTGATGAGAGTCCTTTGGACTGCAAGGAGATCCAACCAGTCCATCCTAAAGGAAATCAGTCCTGAATATTCATTAGAAGGACTGATGCTGAAGCTGAAACTCCAATACTTTGTCCACCTGATGTGAAGAGCTGACTCATTTGAAAAGACCCTGATGCTGGGAAAGGTTGAGGGCAGGAGGAGAAGGGGACGACAGAGGATGAGATGGTTGGATGGCATCACTGACTCAATGGAGATGAGTCTGAGTAAACTCTGGGAGTTGGTGATGGACAGGGAGGCCTGGCATGCTGCAGTCAGTCCATGGGATCACAAAGAGTCGGACATGACTGAGCAACTGACCTGAACTGATACAGCCAATATTCGATTTAATATAATATTCACTATCAGTATTATTGGTTACATGACCATATGAAGTTATATAACTATTTGTGCAACTAGAACTGTGCACTACCCTTCACAATAGTAGAAACTCCAGCTTTAGTCATTAATTTCTTCAGCTAAAAAATCACATTCATACAGCAGAGCTAACTTGTTTTTTGTTCTCTGAAGTGATTGCCTCTTAATCACCTAGGGCATAGAGTTAATGGGCTGATACACAAATGCAAATCCTAATATTCTTAGTTAACAACAAAAAAGTCTGCAAGAATCTAGTGTTTATATCATCAGAATAGTCAAGATTTATTAAAAATTTACTCTCTTCTAGACATTCCATATGGATAATTTTATTTAATCTTCACAATAACTCAATGATAGAATTATACTATTATTTTTCCTTTCATGGGTCAAAGATCTGAAGACTAGAGAAGTTATATAAACTTGTCCCAAGGCCTGAAGTTTACCAGTATGAAATACTAATTAGAACTGAAAGTTAATCACAGAAAATCATACATTACATTATAGTATAAACATACAGCATTTCTAAATGTATAATATGTATGTTACAGGATTTAAAATAATTTATGTAGTTATTTAAATATGTATTTTAAGATTTTGACTTAAATCAGTGTTCTCAAAATATTTTCACATGCCATGTGGCTAAAGTAGTTAGCACAAGGGGTGACCTGTTGTACCTAGGTCGCATGTATCTTGTAATTGTGTTCAGGCATACCTATTAAGACCCTTTGAAGTGAAACTACTAGGATGTTAGTATGAAATAGCTTGTTTGATCACTAAAATGGATTCTCATATACTGAATTTTTGTGTTTTTATGGCGTTCCATCATTGATGGCACCTATCTGTCTATCATTTTAAGTAGTAAATATTAACTGTATTTGGGATTGTGCATTCTTTGATTTACTTTTTTTCTTGAACCTATCATACACAGTTCTGGGCTTTATATATAGGTCTTTTAAAGCATTATACCTGATGGAAATGCTGATGGAAATATGCTGATGCTGATGGAAATATGGGTGCAATGGTGTTTGTAATGAAATCAGTCATATGCTTTCAGAATAGTAGGAAGGTCAAATTGATGAACCATCTGATACCACCTGTTACTGCTGTAAAAACACCAGCTGTAAACAAAAAATATGCACATATAGTGAAAATTATTTTATATTTGGATTTTAGTCGATTGAAAATGAGCATAAACTCTTCCATTAGAATAAGCATGTTTGGGGATATTCACAGCTGTGGCAAGGAAGCATTCTATCTGAAACATTAATTTTGAAATGTACAAGGACTACTATGTGTAATGTTGAGCTTTTTAAAGCAAATCAGGAAGGCATTGGATAGACAGAAACATCAACGCAAAGTGGTAGATGAAACTGCAGAAGTTGCGGAAGTCTTGTTTACAGTGTGTTCAACTTCAAAGTTAGAGTTACTCAAGTTATTGATGAGATATCCATTACTGTTTGGCTGCCAAACAGTGCAAATAATGGTCTCTGGAACAAAGCAAAGAAAAAAAAGATCCAGCGGAGCAACTCTGTCAAATGTAATAATTTATCAAACAATGACAGAGGTAGTCTAAATATGGGGCTCCATTTGTTGTGTTGATTACAAAAGAGTCCATAATACTCCCTGGAGTCTCTAGGCTGAATTCTCTGATATTAACCACTCAGCTGATCTTTTGGTGTTTGTGAGACATGATTTGGATAAAGGAGTCCAAGAAGAAATATTGTTTGGCCATTCTTTATTAACTCTTAGAACTGGGAAAGAAATTTTAAAATTATTGATAACTTCAAGGTGAACAATAGCATGCAAGTGATGTTCTGGGTTATGCACAGATGGTGGTAAGGCAGTGGTACCTAACGAGAACAACTTGTTCCATGTATTTAAGGTGTTGTTCTGGAAATAAGATCTACTAGCTATGTCGTGCATCCAGGGAAAGAACCAACTGAAGCTATAATGATTGTCAGTTATGCTAAGGACAGACAAACTGAACGCTCTATTTTTTCTCAGCTTTGAGAAAGTATTAGCAATGATTACAAACAATTACTGTTTTCTGTGACAATTTGGAGAAAAACTTCATGTCTTTCATAATAAGATCTACACAGTGATTAGGAACATATGCATAATTTAGATTGACTTTGCAGATCAGCACGTCAGTGATATATTTTCTCTCCTTTGAATAGACTAAATTTATTCTTTCAAGGTAAACAAAATTTATTATTATTCCACATGAAATCAATAATGAATGTGGCAGTTGCAGATTTGGATCTGTGGGACACATCCTGTGGTTGGAGTTGTCATTGTTGTTCAGTTGCTAAGTCATGTCCACCTCTTGGTGACCCCATGGGCTGCAGCACACAAGGACCCTTTGTCTTTCACGTTTTCCCAGAATTTGCTCAGAGTCCTATCTGTTGGGTCAGTGACGTTGTCCAACCCCCTCACCTTCTGTGGCACTTTCTCCCTTTGCCTTCAGTCTTTCCCAACATCAGGGTCTTTTCCAATGAGTCAGCTCTTCACATGAGGTGGCCAAAGTATTGGAGCTTCAGCTCAGCATCAGTCCTTCCGATGAATATTCAAGGTTGATTTCCTTTAGGTTGGGCTACTTTGATCTCCTTGCAGTCCCAGGACTCTTAAGAGTCTTCTCTAGCACCACAGTTCAAAAGCATCAATTCTTTGGCACTCAACCTTCTTTTTGGTCTAATTCTCACATCTGTACATAACTACTAGTTGGAGTAAGCTAAATTATTATATTAATCTGAATAACCTTGTAAACATTCATTAAAAGAAGTCACTGAAAATATTCTGAAATTTATGAAAATAGTCTCTTGATAGATATCTCCATAAACACTTGTCCAGGGAAAATGACTGGTAAGTAAGTCAGTCCACGGTTTTCATAACCATGGCATATTCTGTTAAAATACACTTTGCAAATGGTTCTTTCTAAAATTGTGCTGACCTAAAATTACTTATGAAATTTTATTGCACTATGATCTGTGAAAATGGCTTATATTGGTCTGTTATACTTGTATTGGTTGTTTTGAGGTTATTACATATGATCATTTTTTGGTAAATTTTTCAGAGACAGTTGAAAAATGGAGACTCCCTCCTTATAAGGTATAGAACTCATGATATAACTGTTAAATAAACTTTAGGAATGATATCATTCATGTCCTCTATAACCTTAATCATTTTTGTCTGATGTTCTTTAAAAAAAAAACCTGTGAGCTAAAGTTTCCCATTACTTTTCTGTTTTATTTTCTTTAGTTTTGCTTCATAAATACTTTGATACTAAATTATTCAGCATTTTATGATTACAACAATTATACTGTCATATTAGGCTTTAGCTGTCTTTAAAGCAAGTTGAACTGCTAAATGAATAAATAAATAGTAATATTTTCCAACATTTTCCTTGTATTCACTGAGTTTCATTATGTGTATTGCTTGTAGATATTTTGTATGTAGGATATAGATTTTCATTTTTTTGACCAAATGTTGGAAATCTCTTTATTTCAGTAATATATTTATCCTATTCATCTTGTCATTTTTTTAGGCTGATTCTCCCTCCCACTCCTCTTTCTCTTTTACTTTAGTTTCATCTTTTAATTTTTTTGCATCTCAGTGTTTTTTTGTTTTATTTTTCTTAGCTGTATTATCTAAGATTTTTTCATTTATTTTTCTCTTGTAATTTTAATATATAAGATTTGCATTTAGACATCTACTGCTAAATACTTCTTGAAAAATTCTGTAAATGTTTATTTTCTAAGTTATTGGCTTCAAAAATTAATCAGCTGTGTTTCTGATATCATGGCATCCCACCTTCTCAGACTTGTGATGCTTTTACTTCCTTCCCCCTTTAAAATATTTTTACTTATTATCACTCTCCCCTCAAATGTATAATTCTTATCTGCTTTTAAGCATGTTCATATCTCACCGATAAAAAAGAATCTTTTTTCCGTGACTGCACATCTCTCCCTGCAACTGCATCCTCTCCCTTCCTCACTATCAAACTTCTTGAAAGATAATTGTTGATACCAACTCTCCCCATTTCTCACCTTCTGGGCTTCTACCAAATCACTCTCCCAATTTTCCTCTTCCCTCTTGGGGGCTGCTTATCTGTCTTTTTTATAAAGTTATATTCCTCTATCAGACCTTGATATGCTGTGGTTCTAGGTTCCTTATCTCCTCTTTTTAGGACATCCACGCCAAGAGTTCCAAATGACACTATTGCAGATGACTTGCAAATATATATCTCTAGTTCCAGACCTTCCTGCTCGGACTCCAGATCCACATTGAAACCGCCTTCTTCATGTCTCTAGGACATGTCACAAGTACATTAAAATCAGTATCTCTACAACTGAACTCCTGACTGTCCTTCCTAAACCAACTTGGGCTCTTGTCCCCCCAACAAAGAGAGCTCTGAGAGAACCAAGAAAGAGTGGGAAGAAATGAGATTGTGTCTAGGGCCCAGTCACCAGTAGGCCTGGAGGTCACCGTGTTTGGATTTTACTTTGAGATGCAAAGCCATCTGAGAGTTTTGAATAGGGAAGTATTAAGATTTGTATTTTTAAGGATTCCTCTGTCAATGGAGGGGGTAGGCAGAGCGGAACAGGAAGACCAGGTCGAAGCCTGTTGCAGAGGTTTGGATGATAGGCAGAGGCCCATAAGAGGAGGTAGCAGTGGAAGAGACCAAATGTGGTCAGATTTCTGATACTCTTTCAAGGTAAATTAAACAATATGTTGATGGATTTGGCTTCCCACGTGGTGCTAGTGGTAAAGAACACACCTACCGATGCAGGAGACCCAAGAGAAGCAGGTTTGATCCCTGGGTCAGGAAGATCTCCTGGAGGAGGGCGTGGCAATGGGTTCCAGTATTCTTGCCTGGAAAATCCCATAGACAGAGGAGTCTGGTAGGCTACAGTCCATAGGGTCACAAAGGGTTGGATGTGACTGAAGCATGCATGCACATGTTGATGGATTAGATTTAGAAAATAAGATAAAGAGAAGAATCCAGCACAAGTTCTGGGTTTTTGTTGTCATTTTCTGATGAAGAAAACTTGGAGAAGGGCAGAGGTGCAGAGCAACTGGATCAGGAGTTTAAAACGTGATGCTATGAGATGCTTATTAGACATCAGATGAAGCTACTTGAGTTGGCAAGGGGATTCACAAATCAAGTTCAGGGTAGAGGTCAGAACTGCAGATACAAATTTGAAAGTCATCAGCATAGATATGAGCTTTAAAACCACTTGAGGGGCCAGTGTAAATTAAAGATGAGAAGTGCAAGCTCTGAGCAAAGAAAATTGGAAAAAAAGGAAGAAAGAAAGAAAAAAAAAAATTGGACCTCCTGTATATGTGTGTGTGTGAGAATGGGAAGGTGTGTGTGTGTGTGTGTGTGTGTGTGTGTGGCAGCCAGCTATGATTGGTATTGGTATTATGACAGAAAACTCATCTTTAAGTAGAATTTGGTCATTCTTTCTTTCAGAGCCTGTCTTTCTTGCTAGTCTTTAGTACTCTAGATTAGAGGCTACTTTACGATTCATAAAAAGCTTCCTAGTATCAGCTGGACGCTTCCCAGTACATGACACCCCTGACTTGGCGTTTGATAAGGTTATGCATTTCTCTCCTTCCAGCTCCAATGGGGTGTTTAAGAATGCTGTTGATCCACAAGAGAGCAAGGTTCTTCAGTGTTGCTGGCCCCTATCTCTCCCATGGCCTGCCCTCACCTCACCTCTTACCCTTCCAAATCAAGGTATGTCTGTGAGTACATAGTAGAGTTTATGAAAATGTATTTCTTTATTTTCACCCACAATTCATCATTCTCTTAAGAAGAGCATCGATGTTTTATTTCTGTTTGTTTCTGTCTTTGCTATATTTAAACATAATTCCTAAAGGGAGGTTTGTGACACATTAATTTTGAAGAGACTTCATAAGCAGATGAGGGTTGTGGTTTATTAATCCTGCTTTCTAGTTAAACTCCTTAATAGAAACATCCCACTTGTAAGAAAACCGAGGCATTAGATGGTAAACAACTTTCATTAAGATCACATAGCCAGTGAGTAAGATCTTGTTAGACTTTGCATGCTACAAAATCAAAGTGTGTGATTAATTTATAAAAAGTATAATAGTTCTATCCCTACTTTTCAGAGATTTTTCTGTTGATGTGACAGAATTTTAGTTTTCTGGATAAAGATACTAAAGAGATAGTACCAAGGTATTGTTGTTGTCTTTATGAATTAATTTATGTTACTCTAAGAAATTCACAGCCGTGTTTCAAGTCAAGACACTTAGGCTTTGTAGAGACCTTCCCATCATGAATGTGTGTGACTTTAGAATTTTGAATTCTATAGAGACATAAAGATTTTATCTTGATAAATACCTGCCTGAGGAACTGAAGGGTTTTTCACTTCATAAGGTTGAATTCATTAGCAGAGCACATCCACCTTCCATGAGCAGGCTACCTATCTTCCCAGCGTCTCTCTCTGCGGGTCTCATCCTCACACCCTGCTGTGTGGCCGTGTACTTAATCAGCAGCATTCTCCTGACATGTCTCCTACCCTGTACCTCGATTCGTATGTTCCCTACTTGTAACGCTCTTTGCTCTGTTGGTCCCTGCAAGAACACCACCTTCCAAGATTTAATTCAAACATCATCTGCTTAGGAAGTCTTTCCAATCACTATTGCTCCTCCTTGTACCCGGTCAAACTCCCTTTCATACCTGTAAATGCCCCTAACATAGCAGTCATCATCTTTCACTCCACTTATTTCTTTTCATGTCCTTCTCTCACACTAGATTTTGAGCTGGTAGAGGGCTAGGATACCGTGTCTAACTAATATCAATGTCCCTACACTGTTCAGTGTAATAGCAGATGCTTAGTAGCATTTTATTATATGCAAGGATGGTAACCAGAACCTTCGGCAGCCATACTGAAGGAGAAATGACCAATCCTAACAGATACTTAAGTCATCATACTGGTGCATATCAGGTAAATGTCAGCTCATCAAGTTTTGCTGTATTTCCATTTCACACCTTCTTCTTTATTATTTTGATCTTTATGGATCTGGTAAAATAATATACAGCCAATAATTTTATAGCTAAATACATAGCTTTTCTTTTTTTTTTTTCCAAAATCTGTTTTCCTAAAACAGCTATAGTCTGCACTCCTACCGTGTCAAATTCAGTGACAGGATCTTATTAGATCCTCAAATTAAAGCATCTGCCAAGTTATTTAAAAGAGAATTGCATTTTGTTTGCCTTGTGAATTGTTGGTTTTGACACTCCCTATGTAGTTCTATGTCATATGAAGTGCTGACACACCGGTTGGATCACTGAGAACAGTGAAATTATAAGCCTTTTATTGAGGGATTATCTCCACAGCAGCCAGAACTATCTTACTCCTTAGTAAATGATAAGTGAGAACCCGCCGTCAGTATTTGTGGCCCACATTGTTGCAAGATGAGACACCAACCTGTAAGACCAAGGCATCCATGGGTGCTTAAAGAAGGTGCTTGCTTTTGATTTAGTGATTCTTTTCTTCTTCTGGAAACATTTAACAAGAGTTAAGCTGAAACAAAAGTAAAGAAATATATGGTATTTTCTGTGACCATATGGTATACAGATACGGATTTTAGCATCGTATTATGAGACAGTGCCTTTTAGAATTTCAGCATGTAGGATCACAAATCATCCCCAAAGCTACTTAATCTGTAGAAAGTATTTACAACAAGCTAATGCCCCCTAGAATAAAAGGGAGCATTTAATGTGGCAGACCATGATGGAGGGGAAGCAATAAAAGAGAAAGCACAGCTTGAAGTGCAGTATAACTGGGTGACTTACACCTCCCTACCGAAGGCAGCAGACTTGCAGTTACGGAACTGCTAATCTGTTCTACTGTTTTTTAATCAGATGTTGGCATTATCTGCCACTAATTGCTTTTTCATTTCCACTTGTAATTATTCCATTGCATGTTTGTAGTGAGAAGCTGAAAATGAGGCAGATCACTGAGAAAGAATTAATTGTTAATGAATAATCATCAGTAGGAAGCCAATTTCATTATCTTCAAAGAGGTAGCCAGAGATTAACCACTAGCTGTGGTTCTCCTACTTTCTGTGCATGACTGTAAAGTAATCACAAATAATCACGCCCTCCAACTTCATCAATTATTTTCTATTATGTGGACTGATACCCATTTTTGTCTTTGTTGTTTAATGATAATGGCAGTATTCATGCTGGGGAGTGCTAATTGGAAGGTGTTACATTCAGTGGGCTCTAGGCCTAATTATTAGAGCATCTTCTTCATTAGCACATGATCCTTCAAGGGTTGCATGGTGGGAGTTACTAATTTTTCCAAGTTATAAGACTATCGTAATAGGAAACTTTTGCATGTCCGTATGCCGAGTAACACACAGGAAATCTTCATCTGGTCAAAGTTGTGTGGCTCCCAACAGAGACTTTCTGTTTAAGTAAAATAGAACGTTTTAACCTGATATAAGTCTTTGAGTACAAAGCTCCTTTCTGGCCTAGAAGCTCGGTCTGCCCAGGACTGTTGATGGCCTTTCACTTCTGCTTTCTGAACTAACACTTGTTCTTCAGAGCGGCTCGCACAGCCCCCTGGGATTATCAGAGCTCTCAGCCAAGCTCTGCCAGCTATTAATAGAAATACTATGAGATGAGTTTGAAAGTCAGGATGGAAGCCTCCTAATGTTTGTTGCCGCAGCGGCCAGTTGATGTCACTCCCAGACTTAGGGAGAAAGTAAGCATGCAGCTTGATCGCCTGCATGCATGCGCGCTCAGTCATGTCTGACTCTCTGTGACCCCATGGACTGTATCCTGCCAGACTCCTCTGTCCGTTGAATTTCCCAGGTGACAATACTGGAGTGGGTTGCCATTTCCCCCTAGTAGAGGATTTCCTGACCCAGGGATTGAACCCACATCTGCGGCTCTAGCACCGCAGGCGGATTCTTTACTGCTGAGACACCTGGGAAGCCACAGGGCTACCTAACTTGTCAAGGCTCCTTCACGCGCGTTGACTCACGATGGCCTTTCTCAGAGCAGTAGAATTTGCTGCTTCCAGACCTGCTATAGCCCCAGGAACTGCCGCAGAAAACCTCCTGTCCGGACTAGCATGGGTGCATTCTCCTGCCTCCCTTTCCATGGTGCATGGCAGTTCTTTAATTAGTGTGGCAAGATAGCTGCTCTTACAGTGGGAAAGAACTTCTTAAGTGCTTGCAATCACTCCCAGGCAACGCAGGCCTTATTCCTAACTAGACCAACAACTAAAGACAGCATGTGGGGTGGTGCAGCGGTCTCAAGTGTATTGGGTAACAGAGCATATTTTTCAAACATCTCCAGGAGAGAAACTTGCAAAGAGATAGAAAATTAGATGTAGTTCAAAGAGTGTAGGCTTTGGGGTTAGTTCTGTGAGTTGGTGTAAATTATTTAACCTCTCAGAAGCTCAGTTTCCCTCATTAGGTTGTTATAAAGGTGAATGAGAGGTTGCGTGTAAAGTATAATACTAAACTCAAGGTCTGGCATCTGATCCACACTTGCCTTGGTTAGAAGCAGATCAAGAAGAACCTTAATTGTCTAAGTAACAGGTTGTTTTCTGGAAATTAAATTTAAAAAGGTTTCATAGAATATTAAGTATGTAACTCAAGTTCTGCAACAGGCAGACCCTGAAAAGTCAATGACTAGGTATAAGAGCATTTATTTCTTGCTCATAAAAACCTACTGTGAAGTAGTTATGTCTTTCTTCTCTGCAGTCAGCTGGGTATCCAGACTCCCTTAATCCAATGGTGTTGCCCTCTGATGACACAGCTTCCCAAATCACCATGGAAGGGAAAAGAGAGATGGCTGAGGCATAGTGGCTGTCGTGTACCTTCACCAGATGTGATGATTGTGTCAGTTCATATTCTCATGTGCTGGAATACAGACATGTGATTCCAATCTAGTGACTGGGGACTTGTGGTCCTTCTCCGTGACTGGTGTGACAAACAGCATCATGTATTGTATCTGCTATGCTGTGCAAAGTGTAAATAACCAAGAGATTAATTTGGAAAGATTGAACTGAGAGTTCATAGAGATGGTTGGGAGCAGAAGACAGACTAGAATCTGAGATGCTCTTCAGAAGAGTATTAGAATCACAGAAGGAAAGAGATATGTAAGCTTGAGAATAGTTTAGAAACCATGATTAAAAATGTCCAACATCTCTAATGTCAGAATCATAATGTCTAATGTCAGAAAGGAATCACAGACATAAAATTCCAAGCTGAAACAGAAGTTGTGTAGAAACACTGGCTTTGTATGAGGAGACTAGGTATAGCTAATGAGAGTGGGGAAAGCATATCAGGGGGTCTTCAAAGCAGACTAAGTTATATAGCAGATCACTGCTGATGTGATCAGGGGTGGAATAACCATAAGCAAGAGGAAAATACACCTCCAAAAGACCTGGACATTCAAATATCTGGGAGAAAGGTTCAAATGTTTCCTGTAGAATCACTGATGAGAAGTATCAAGCTTCTAGGCAGGTGAAGAGGGTCTCTGAACTGTTGTGTGGTGAAGATCCTACTCAGAACTTCTCTCTTGAATACAGTAATACTATTATTTTTTTATGTAGTGACTTTTACTCTAACACAAAACAACCTTCCAAGGTCAATAGCATGAAGCTCTTGGTTAATCTGTTGTTAAATAGCAGATTGGGAAGGAGGAGGTGAGAAGTAGGGGAAAGGGAGTGGTACACACAAGCTTACCCACATCTTCATTGTTTTTGTTGTTACATGTGAGAAAAGTGATCGCTGTGGGATGAACCTAATAGGTTGCTAACCAGTGGCGTTATTTTGGCATTTGGGCATTGGATTATTCCTAGATGCCAAGCTGTAAATTGATGCTATGGACTGAAATGCTTTCTTTTGATTAAGTTTTAGCTAAGACCCCTTGCTCACATGCTGTATTTGTCTGACTTAAATTGTTATATATGACATTTCACAGGGTGTTAACCATGCACTTCAAGACCCTGACCTTCTGCAGGCATTCAAGCTGGTTTACTGATGCTTAGCTTCTGTTTCCAGAAGTTGTGTTTCTGTGTCTCACTCCCTTCTCAATCACTTGACTAATGTCTTTGATGAAAAAAGCATTCTATTCTCCTCCCGTCTCCAACCTTACCATTCTACTTCACCATGGCTACCACCACGCCATTGTTACAGAGTTAGAAGGTGATGGTTTCATTTTTATTTTTTATTTGTTTTGCTTGGAACAAACGGATATTCAAGCCGGAGGTAGGATAACACAATGATCTTTGGTTGCAAATTCATTCCGTCAGGAACTAGAGAAGAGAAAACCAGTCCTTGAGAGCAAGCATGAGCACTTTGAGTAAAAAGGCGTCCTGGAAGTAGGGTATACAGAACATCCCAGCCCTACAAGACATTTTCTTTAAGACCTAGATATAGAAATCAAATCTAAGAGCTTTAATTATTGCTTTTTAATAATTGTGTATAATAATAGTGTTAGTCGTTCAGTCGTGTCCAACTCTTTGCAACCCCATGGACTGTAGCCCACCAGGCTCCTCTGTCCATGGAATTCTCCAGGCAAGAACACTGGAGTAGGTTGCCATGCCCTCCTCCAGGGGACCTTCCTGTCCCAGGGATCGAACTCAGGTCTCCTGCACTGCAGATTCTCTGCAGTCTGAGCTGCTAGGAAAGCCCCAATAATGATAATAATGTTACCTTAAATTTTAACACTTACAGAACTTTATTCAT
The DNA here is from genome assembly GCF_019320065.1 of Cervus canadensis. Taxonomy (NCBI): domain Eukaryota; kingdom Metazoa; phylum Chordata; class Mammalia; order Artiodactyla; family Cervidae; genus Cervus; species Cervus canadensis. Next base: position 59,479,219 of record NC_057400.1, read on the forward strand.
GAATTCAGGTGTTTGGTATTGTATAAAGGGTATGAAAATGAAGAGCAAGCAGTTCTTGCCCTCCAAAATTTAAACTCATATAATTTTATCTCCTAACAGTGGCCCTATTTCAGAGTGCTTCATGGGTGAGCAAAAGAAAACCAAAATAGAGGTTTTAGAGGCCTCTGTTTTCAGGGATAAAAGTAGTTTAAAAATTAAATTAAATAATATGGTCAAAATAATTTTTTTTATGAAACCGTAGTTCTGGACTTCAGGCTGAAATCTGTAACTACTCTTCAAAAACAAGTTAGCGATAAAAGTAAGTGAGGTTATGACATATGAAAATAAATAAATAAATAAATAAATAAATCTTGATACAATTAAGAAAATCCTAAAATGTCTTTGGGAGCCTTTTATTCTGCCAGTAAACTCAGTCATCATATATTTTTACAAATGAGACCTTTCTAGCACCAATTGTATTTTCAGTAAGAGAATAAGAGATAAGAGCTAATTACATAACATCAGGCTCACATCCTATACATTTCCATGAGAAAAACTAGGTTCTGAATCAACCATAAAGATTAGCAGAGACTCTCACAAATGAAGCCATAACAGAGACCATTCTCAAGTGAAAACTTTACCCTACATTGGTATTCTCCCATTTTGTTATCTTATATCAATTTTAATACCTTATATCTCATCAGAGAGCGGTTATACTCTGACATGTTCCCTCCTGGTGCAAAATAGCAGCTTCTAAAATATAAATCACTGCAGAGAATTGCTGGATTTAGAGCCAATTCTTCTAATCGAAAACAATAGCAATGTTAATTTCAGCTTGAGAATGATGATTTTTGTATGGTGATATAATGGTGTCAACCACAGCCATAAAATATGCTTCGAATGGGGTACCTTTTTTGCATTTAGACTAGGGTGACTTCTGTCACATTTCTTTCTTTGGCATGGAAACTGACAATCTATTAAATAAATATTAATCCCTAGCAGTCTTCAAAGCAGCCTCAACCATATCAGGATTTTAAATAACTTCATTAATTGCTTAACTACCTTTCCCCTGAATTCCTGAGGGATGCTTTGATGCTCGTCACTCTAATGAGTTACCAAGTGATTCATGACTTCAACCTGTTATCACGAAAAATACATTTCCAGTTGGAAATTTTCACAGAAGGTTATGCCAGAAAGTTAGTAATGACTCTAGACTTTAAGGAGGTCAGATTTTCTTTATGAAGAAAAATGATTTGACTTTCTTTTTTTCCTTTTTTTAATCAGTATACTCTAAAAGGGTGTAATGTGTCCAGAAATTCAATTTGGGCAACATATGATCAAAGGAATTATATTTGAATGGTGAAGATGATCTGGATTATCTCTGGGGGCTTCCCTGGTGGAACAGTAGTAAAGAATCCACCTGTGATGGAGGAGACACGGGTTCAGTCCCTGGGTCAGGAAGATCCCCTGGAGGAGGACATGGCAATCCCCTCCAGTGTTCTTGTCTGGAGAATCCCATGGACAGAGGAGTCCAGCAGGCGACAGTCCCTGGATTCGCAAAGAGTGGGACACAACTAAGCCACTGAGTATGTATGTGCAAAGTATCCATAACAGCTGCAATGTCTATTGCTAGTCCTGACTTTCCTGTAAGATTTCATATCACTTCTTTCTTCCCAAAGTAATCATTAAAAACAGAGGCTGATTTTTTTTTATTTAGACAAGATGCAATTGAGAAGGTAACTATTTTTTCAAAGAGCAAGAAGAAATTATTTTTAGCAATCTATTTTTCAAAAGTTGTGTTTATTGCTCTCCACTTGAATTGTAATCAAGCACTGAGTATCCTTTATGTTTCACTACCATTTATTATTGTCATGCTAACGCCAATACACAATTCTTTTAAGTACTGTAAAGCTAACAAGGAGAAGCGTGCTTCCTGGAGAAACCTTGCCGGTAGCCCTCTGCTCTCTCTTGCGTTCTAGATTGCCTACCCTCCAGGAGTGGTGCTGAGCCATCATCTTGGCATTTCCTGCTGCCTCTGACCTGTGAGGAGTCACCCATTTCCAGGGTTCCGAAAGCTAAATAGAGAAAAAGGGCTAAAAGAAAGTAGCTTTCTTTTTTATTAAATTAGCTTTCATTGAAATATAGTTTCTTTACTGTGTTGTATTAACTTCTACTGCACAGCAAAGTGAACCAGCTACATGTGTACATATGTGCCCTCTTTTTTGGATTTCCTTCTCACTTAGGTCACCCCAGAGTATTGGGTAGAGTTCCCTGTGCTGTACAGTGGTTCTCATTAATTATCTGTTTTATATATAGTATTGGCCGTGTATATATGTCGATCCTAATCTCCCACTTTATCTCCCACCCCCCAAGTACGACTTTCTGTTACTTTTGTTTACAAAATTTGTCTTTGAATCTGAGACCTTACTAGAGATTAAGCCTTCTATTTCCTGGAAAGATAATTGAGGGTAACTGAAAGTTAACTTAAAAAAAGACAATTGAAAGTTAATAGCTGCTTAACTCAAATCTTGTTTGTAGCCCCTCTTTTGACTCCTATCTTCAGAACCTGGTGTCTCCAGTTTCCTAGCCTGTCTGGGGTTTTGTGGCACAAATGAGTTCATTTTCCTGAAGCCTACAGATTTCAATGTTCTTCTTTAAAATGTGTTGACACTAGTGCTACGCTGTGGATTTTTCTTTTTTTGGTCTTTTTGGATAGTGATGATGTTGGTGATTGACCATCACTGTAGCAGTGTGAAGGAGTAGAGCTGGGATAACAGATTTGTTGAGGCTGCCGTGTTAACTAGGTGTTGACATTTGTCAAGTCTTGTCTTTTTGTCAGGGATCTGAGAGTCAACAAACAGTAGGTCTAATTTGCACAGAAAATATTTCCAGTCTATATGATTGAAATGCCTTTTTAAGCATTTCAGTCACATGACTCCTCAGAACCGTAGAGATTCCACAGAACTTTCCTGGGTACCTAGCATCCAAGGAAGGCAGGAATAAAAGGTTGTTAGTAGGTGGGACCTCGGGCCACCAATTGTACCTCTCACTTTTTTTTTTAGTAGTTTTAGTTGTTATATTTTGCATATGATTTTAATTGAACAGAGTTTCAAGTATATAAAATATTTGAATCCAGTTAAAGTAAGTGAAGTGAGCTCAGTCTTGTCTGACTCCGTGACCCCATGGACTATGCAGTCCATGGAGTTTTCCAGGCCAGAATACTGGAATGGGTAGCTGTTCCCTTCTCTAGGGGATCTTCCCAACCCAGGGATTGAACCCATGTCTCCCACATTGCAGGTGGGATCTTTACCAGCTGAGCCGCCAAGGAAACCCAAGAAGACTGGAGTGGGTAGCCTATCCATTCTCCAGGGGATCTTCCTGACCCAGGAATTGAACTGGAGTCTCCTGCATTGCAGGCAGATTCTTTAGCAACTGAGCTACTAGGGAAGCCCAATTAAAGTAAAATACAGTTAAATGTAGACTATCTTGAAAGCTCTTGAGAATAAGTGGCTGAACTTTATGAGACCTCGTGCTTTATTACCCTTGATGTGCTGAAACGTTTGTCTTAATTGTTTTGTCTTTGCTATCGCTTATATATATGGGATAGGCTTCTGTGTCAGCACATAGTCACGCTCATGGTGGAAATTCTTTGTAAAGAGGTGTTGACTTGGTATTGATGCAAATAGTGGCTGAGTCCCTCAGACTGCACAACCGCTATAATTTGCTGTTTTTATTTTCTCCTTGTTTTCACTCTTTCTCATCTTGTTTACACTTATACCAATTAGTCCAGAAGTTCATTCTTTTTGCATTACCTGTCCAGCATATTTAGATATCATAATCAAATAATTCTTTTATTCTACAATGTACCCTGTCAATTAGCCCACATTCCATATAATCATCAGGAAAGTATTTCTGTCTATTCCATGCTCACTTGAATACTAAAGATTTCATTTTCCCAGGCACAGAGCCATTTCAAAACTCCATATCTTCAGAAACCTGAATTTTTCATCAGAGGATAATTGATGATACAGGAAAATAATAGACATAAGTTCTCTGTTTCATAGAGAGCCAAGTGACAGGTAGGTAAACACCTAATTTATTTCACAAAGGAGCATGTCTCCTATGCCCTTCTTATTCTTGTTCAGAGTGTTGCCATTGAGAAGAACAGTTCCCACCCAGATCTTTGTCCCTCCTTGGCCCACTTCAGAGGCTTCCTGCATCTGTTAAATCTGAAGGAATTTATTCCTGAGTCAGTTGTTGACCAGCACTTTTTAAAAATTATTAATTTATTTTAATTGGAGGTTAATTACTTTACAATATTGTGGTGGTTTTTGCCATACATTGACATGAACCAGCCATGGGTGTACATGTGTTCCCCATCCCTCTCGGTCATCCCAGTGCAGCGGCTGTGAGTACCCTGTTCCATGCATCGACCTTGGACTGGTCATCTATTTCATGTATGATAGCATACGTGTTTCAGTGCTTTTCTCTCAAATCATCCTACCCTTGGTTTCTCCCACAGAATCCAAAGTCTAATCTTTATATCTGTGTCTGTTTTGCTGTCTCGCACACAGAGTCATGGTTACCATCTTTCTAAATTCCATATATATGCGTTAATATACTACATTGGTGTTTTTCTTTCTGACTTACTTCACTCTGTATAATAGGCTCCAGTTTCATCCACCTCATTAGAACTGACTCAAATGCATTCTTTTTAATAGCTGAATAATATTCCATTGTGTATATGTGCCACAACTTTCTTATCCATTCATCTGCAGATGAAGACCAGTGTTTTTAAATCACATATTTAAAATATATAATTTATAAAATACGAAAAAAAATTTTAGTGGACACATCTCATTGTATAAAAAGTCCAATATATGAAATGTTTGGAGGACAGTCAGTTTTTACAAAAGAATATCTGTAGGCCTTGATATAGGACCAAATTTTTAATCATTTGAGGTTCAAGGCATGAATTAGACTTTTCTCAGGGATCCTCTTTATGCATGTACATACTTTATAGAAGAAAGCACATATACCAATTGACCATATTCATAACTGCTATTATAGAGTCAAGTGATGCTTGATGTTTTTCTATTCAGAGGAAAATAAGTTATAAGAGAAAATTATATGATATTGAAAAGAGATGCTTCCAGACAAGAAGATGTTCATTGGCATTTTATAACAAATTTTACCCACAGGTTCTTAATTCCTAGACTACCTTACCCTTCTAAAACAAATACTGATATGTGTTTCCTTTTTTGCCCCAAACACATAATGAAACTCCATGAGAAGAGAACTCCACCCTGCTGCCAGGCAAGACTCGATCCGATAGCACTGATGTTCTTGCTGCTTCTGCAGCCTTTTTCTGTGCTGTATCACATGCCACTCAAGGTTAACACTCAGGTTCAGTGTCCTTCCTTTTGCTTTTTATATCCTTCATTAAAGAGAGAGGATACAGATTTTTCTCAGATAGCGTGTGTATTAGTAGAATAAATCCTTTACTAGAACCCAAACCACCAAGCACTACTTTCTTAATCAGATAGCAAATTTTTTTTTTAAAGAAAAGAAACAAGAATCTTTTAGGTACCAGAAGAGTATGCAGGTGCAGTGAATCTAAAATTAACCAGTTTGAACTATACCACAAGTCACATATATTGCCAATGCCAACACAGAATTCAAGTTCCGATTACAACATTCTTGTACAGCTCTGGTAACACCATACTGTGGCTTCATCTGAGCATATTAACTATTTATAACTGATACGTGACGGTTGAGGAAAGTCAAATATTTTGGTTTTTATGGTTTATGTGTTTGGTGGTGCTTTTACAACTGCTAAAATATATTGTGGTCTCATCACTCAAAAAAGATACCCATTTATTTACACCCTGGGCAAACTCTAGCCTAAGTGTTCCAACGGCTGAGTGAGTAAGCAGTTTGAAGGATAAATCATCTCTTCTCATAAAATTTTAAAAGGACTAAGGTTAAGCAATTAGAAAGAAAATAAAAGGAATAAGGTCAAACAGATTAAATAAAGATTGATTTTTTAGAATAAGACTTCATCATCTGTTCTAATAATAGAAATTGGTGCTAAAAGATTTAACAAAAAGTATAGAGAAAATGAAATGACTTCTGAAGTCAGATTATTAGATAAGCGAGTTAGAATTCTTCAGTCACTCGGACTAATGGATTCGTACTCTCTAGTCATTCAGCAAATTCATCAATTAAGTACTCAAATAATTCCCAAAATTTTCCAAGATACTTGGGTACTTTGAAATAACTAAGCATAATCTCTGTCCTCAAGATAGAAGGGCATGGTATTAGATAATAGAAAACAATCATATGAATATAAACAGATAGGTACCCAGCTATGCAGAAAGGAAACAAAGTCATGGGTAAAGTTGGGTAAGGAAGGAAAAGGGCAATTTACAAGAAGGTAAAACTTAGTTTCTCCTAAAGCTCAGAAATGTGGTTGATTTCTTTCCTGAGCACAAAAAGGAAAATAATGAGTCATTAACTAATCATTTTTGCAAAAAGCAGTTTTAGTTTCCATTGTTCTTTATATCTATTTCTAATAATAAAAATGTGCCAATAGACTTAGGAAGAAAATAATCCATAAAGTGAAAAATTTAAAGGTTTTTTAACATAAGAATTATACTCACGATATAACAAACATTTATAAAAAGATCTAGCTATATCATATGACTTAACATTTTTATATTATGACTAAATATATATGTTCAATCTTCCCTTCCATCATGCTCCCTCTTTAGTATTTCCTAGCTCTAATAATTGGCATCAACATCATTTACCAAGTTGCCTAAGTCAGAAATGCGGGCCTCATTCTTAATTATTACCACTCTGTTAGGCTTGCCTTGTGGCTCATCTGGTGAAGAATCCACCAGCAATGTGGGAGACCTGGGTTCAACCCCTGGGTTGGGAAGATCCCCTGGAGAAGGGAAAGGCTACCCACTCCAGTATTCTGGCCTGGAGAATTCCATGGACTGTATAGCCCATGGGGTCACCAAGAGTTGGACACGACTGAACGGCTGTCACTTTCACTTTCATGATCTTAAGGATAGTTTAAAATACGTAGGTTGTTTCCCAAGCCCAATCTAACCTGGAAGCTATTTGCTTCTCTGGCCTCCTCTGTCCAGCCCTCTTCCTTCCTCAACTGTAATAATGCTGAGACGCACTGTGGCACCGTTCATGTCTGGGTTTTCAAGCAAATTCTGCCTTTTGCACAAAATGTTCTTCCCTCCCATCTTCCCACACTGCCCTTTCCACTATATTCATAATTTCCTACCAGGTCCTCAGTTTACTTAGACGTCCCATAATAAATTTTTTCTTGACTTCTGTTCTGAAGTCTTTGGTGGAGGGTTTATTAGAGTAGGTGCCCCTTCTATGGTTATTGCATGTTTACTTGTAAGTCTCACAAGTTCATTATTGAGAGTTGAAATGATATCTTATTTACCATGAGATTATATCCCAACATGTAGCATTTTGTCTGGGACTCAGTGAATATTTTTTGCAGGAGTTAGTTAATAATAGACCTACGTTCTTCTACAAAGCTTTCTTAAAAAGAAAGCAAAAACTCTGCTAAAATCTAGAGATAAAGCTAAGCTTCCCTAACACTATTTGTAGATAGTTCTGTCATATTATTCATACTTGACTTTGTTTGCTCACAATCTTTAACTTAGGTAAACTAAAAATGTTGACTGCTAACATTCATTAAGTCCCTATAATCTGTGAGGTACTGTGTTACATTCTTTACAAATACTATGTAATTTCAGTGACTCAGTTGAAAAACATGGCATCCAATCCTCTTTCCCCAGTTTTATCAGGGGTATAATTGTCAAAATTGTAAGATATTTAAATGATATATCATGATAATTTGATATATGTGCCCATTGTGAAAAAGATTCCTCCTACTTAATTAATTAACACATCTATCAACTCACATATTTACTCTCCTTTTTTTGCTGAGAACATTGAACTACACATTAGATCCTCAAAGCTTACTTATTGTATAGTTGAGTTTGTGTCTTTTTACCAACCTCCCCCTATTTCCCCAACTCCTGAGCCCTGGCAACCACTATTTTACTCTTTGTTTCTCTCCATTCAGTTTTTAATAAGATTCAACATATAAGTGATACCATGTACTATTTTTCTTTGTCAAGCTTATTTCACTTAGTATAATGCTCTCCAGTTCCATCTATGTTGTCGCAAATGGAAGAATTGCCTTTTTTTTAAAGATTGGATAATGCTCCATTGCATACAAATGCCACACTTTATTTGTCCATTCATCTATTGATGGGTACTTAGGTTATTTCCGTACCTTGGCTATTGTAAGTAATGTAGTGAGTCTGGGGGTAAAGATATCTCTTTGTGATCATGATTTTGTTCCTTTGGATACGTACCTGGAAGGAGATTACTGGATCATAGGGTGGTTTGTTTTGTAATTTCTTGAGGAAACTTAATACTGTTTTCTCTAGTGACTGTACCAACTTCGATTGCCACCAACACTGTATAGTCGTTCCCTTTTCTCCACATCCTCAGTAACATTTGTTGTCTCTTTTCTTTTTGATAATAGCCATCCGAACAGGTGTGAGTTGATTTGCATTTCCCTGATGATTACTAATGTTGGGCATCTTTTCACGTGTCTGGTGGCCAACTGCACGTCTTCTTTGGAAAAATGTCTGTTCAGATCCTTGGCCCACTTTGGGGGGCACTATTTGATTTTTTGCTCCTGAGTTCTATCAGTTCCTTATTTTGGATATTAACCCCTTATTAGATGTGTGGTTTACAAATATTTTCTCCTACTCCACATTACCTTTTCTTTTTGTTCATGGTTTCCCTTGATGATCAAAAGCTTTTTAGTTTGATATATCCCACTTGTTTGTTTTTGCTTTTGTTGCTTTTTCTTTTGGCATCATATCCCCAAAATCATTAGACCAATGTCAAAGCACTTACTACCCCATATGTGAGACTTGTACATGATAGTCTTATTAGCCATCAGAACCAGGAAGTTTGGGGACTTGTCTATTGGGCAGCAGCCACAAAAGCTGTGATGCAGACATGTGTACAAACTCCTTCCAGGTAAATACTGGTGACTTAGAGCCAGCTTCAGGTAGAAGGAAAGGGAAGTTTCTGCAGGCTCCCCTGGTTTTCAGTGATGACCACAGCAAGTCCCTAGATGTGTGCTAAATTAGAAGCCTGACCTTCAGGAAGCAGCTTCCAGAGTAGGCAGGCTCTTTCCCTTTTAGGGAAAGCCTGGAGGATGAGGATTTTCTCCGCTCCCTCTGTGCTGGGCAGAGGAAGAGGGGCCATGGTGAGGGCTTACGGACATGTTAACAGTTGCTCATTTGTTTGCTGTATTCTTGTGGGTCTCTTGATGAAAGGCTCACTGACTTTCAGAGCTAGGTGTTTGGGGAATCCATCCCTAGGATGGAAATCGTAAAAGCTGGGACCATTAAGTGGGGCGTCCAAACTCTTTGGTCCTCAGGGAGAAGCTGGCAGTTGGGAGTTTGCTACTGACTGTATGTTAGTGTGTTGGGCTTTACAGCAAGAGTCTCAGACTTTCCATTTCATTGTAGGTATTTTTTTCATTTATATTGTGTGTAGGAGTTGCTCAGCTAGTTTCTGGATTTCTCTCAGAGGTAACTGCTCTGTGTATAGCAATACACTTGTTATGTCCATGAGAAGGAGGGATGCTCAGGAGTCTCCTGTATCACCGTTATGGTCAGGCTTCCATCTACGCTTCTTCACCTTCTCATTTTCTCTCTTATGACCCCGGTTTAAGCTACCATTGTTTGTTTCCTTTTTAAAAGGTCTAATCTATTGAAATTTAATTTACATAGCACAAAATTCTCACATTTAGCTTTACAGTTTGGCAAGTTTTGACAAGTGTAAATAACTGTGTAACAACCACCACAACTGAGATACAGAACATTTCTATGACCCCAAAAGTTTTCTCGTGGCCCCTTGTAGTCAGTCCCCCACCCCTCCCCATCAATGGTAATATCTGATCTGTTCTCTTTCTCTACAGTTTTGCCTTTTTAAGATTTTTATAGAAGTGCAATAAAATGTCTAGCCTTTTGTCTTGGTACAGGTAGCAGTATTTTGTTCCTATTGGTGCTGAATAATATTTTACAGATATACCACAATTTGTTTATCTCTTTTTCTTTTTCTTTTTTTTTTTTTGGTTCATTCCACAGTGTTTATCTCTTAAGCAGTTAGTAGACATCTGTGTTATTTCTAGAATAAATAACTATTTATTAAAAAAAAGTTTCTTTAACATTCTCATACACATCTTTGTAGAGACAGGTTTTTTTTTTTTCTTTTGCGTGAACATCTAGAATTGGAATTTCTGGGTTATTTGTTCGGTGTATGTCGACTTCTACCAGAAACTGCTGTTTCCCAAAGTTGCTGTCCCATTGTGCGTTCCCACTAGCAGCGTATGACTGTGTCACCTGCACTGCCTCTTCCCAGCACTTGGTATTTTGGGGCTGCTTTTCTTTAATGTCAGCTAACATAGTTCATGTACAGTAGTGCGTCATGGTGCTTTTAACTAGTAACTAATGATGTTGAGAAATTTTACATGTGCTTATTTCTCCACCCATATTTCTTTTGTAAAGTATCAGTTTAAATATTTTGTAATTTGTTTTAAAGAATGTGATATTTGTCTTCTTTTTTTTTTAATTGTATGGATTATTTATATATGCTGAATCAGTTACTTTAAGAGGAGGTATGTATTTTGCTAACAAGATTTTGGCTTGTTTCTTTTCCTAAGAGTGTCCTTTGAAGAGTACTTTCTAATTTTAGTGAAATCCAATTTATTATTATCCTATGTAAGAAACCTTAATTAAACTCAGGTCGTGGGAATTCCCTGGTGGTCCAGAGGTTAGGACTTCGGACTCTCTCTGCTGAGAGCCCACATTCAACCTTTGGCCAGGGAATTAAGATCTCACAAGCCTGGAGTCACAGCCAAAACAAAACAAAAACCAAACCTGAGGTCATGAAGATGTTCTCCTATGTCTAATCCTACAAATTTTATAATTTTAGGTGTTTTGCACATGGTATGAGATAATGCTAGCAATGAATATTTTTGCTTAAGAGGTTCATTTCTTGCAGGTCTTTGCTACACCAGGATCTTCTCTGTTTTGTAGGAGTTGATAAGGTCTTAATATCTATGCTTATTTATATTATCCCAAGAAAACATTTGCCTCCATGGTAGGCGTAGACCAGAACTGTCTTGTTTGACTCTCTAGACTTTGTAAGTAACTAATTTGGATTGTCTCAGACCAGTTATTGTCATCTAGATTCAACATGACTGTGTCCGTGCATGCCACATCTCTGTCATATGAGCAGTGAACACTGAAGCAGATGGTGCTGGTGGCACAGTGACAAATTAGATCCAGGTGATGTGACCTGGTCCCTTCTCTTAAGTACTAATGGTAGGTTATATTGGATATGCTTTCACACCTTCTCTGTAGAAGGTGATATCCTTAGTCTTCCCTGGGAAAGGAAATGGCAACCTTCTCCAGTATTCTTGCCTAGAAAATTCCATGGACAGAGGAGCGTGATGGACTATTGGTCCATGGGGGCTCAAAGGGTCAGTCGGAATTGAGCATGCGCACCATCCATAGTCCTAGTATTGTAATATTGTATTGTCATGCTTTCCACTTGGTAACATTTGTCTTTACCAGAACCATAAGATACTGAGTAACAAAAGATGAATGATGACTTTTGAAACATATATTTGCCTTTTTTATTTTTTAAGATGCCAAAGCAGATTTCATGATGGTATGTGTAGAACTTAATTTGGTTTTTAGAGTTTTCAGAAAACTGGAAATGAATTCCTCTTCTGGTTGGATATCTGTTTAGGTTGTTTGTTCCGCCTCCCACAAATTTATTCTCTATTTATTCTGCTTTATTCCACATGCATTCTATAAATTTGATTTAAATTGCACCGACTTGCACAGACATATTTACCCTAGAGAAGTTAGACTCTTTTAACATTCTACTCACCACTAATGTTTCTGTTTCATTTGGGCTTTTAATTTGGATGAATTCCAAATTACTATTTATTCTGATAGAAACACTGCTAATTATACAAAGCATCTTAATAAAGAATAGAAACACAATTCAGAACTTCCTCCTTGTAGTATTCTAATACCTAGTGGCTTTCAAATAGCATTAAGGTACTTTTATTCTATAGTTATTATCCCATGCTATTAAAACTCTTGCTTTTTGATGTTTTTTTTTAATATTGAGCAAACTTTAGATTCAAGGACTTATGGAGAGTTCTTGATCTTTCAGATAAATCTTAAATCTCACTAACTAGAAACACTTAAGCAAACATATTGGCTTGCTGCTGAGATTTTAACATAAGTCACCAGAGTTGTACTAAAAACAGAGTGAAAATAAAGGGATAAATTTTATTTGCTCAATCCTGACATTTCTCAGTTTGTTAGTCCCTCAGTCGTGCCCAGCTCTGTGTGACTCCATGGACAGGCTCCTCTGTCCATGGAATTCTCCAAGCAAGAATGCTGGAGAAGTTTGTCATTTCCTGCTCCAGGAGATCTTCCAACTTGGGGATTGAACCCAGGTCTCCTGCATTGCAGGCAGATTCTTTACTGTTGGATCCTATTCTCTTGTTCCCATCTTCTTATTCTATAACAGATTGCATTATTTGCTGATTCTTCCTCCCCTCTTTTTATCCACACCCTGTGCTTTGTTTTGAAGTTTTCCATCAAGGGCTAAAGTATTTTCCCTGCCTTTTTATTCTGAGTTTAGGCATGTGATTAGCTTGGACCAATAAGATATCCATAAAGTGAAGTTGCTCAGACATGTCTGACTCTTTGTGACCCCATGGACTGTAGCCTGCCAGGCTCCTCCATCCATGGGATTTTCCAGGCAAGAGTACTGGAGTGGGTTGCCATTTCCTTCTCCAGAGGATCTTTCCGACCCAGGGATCAAACCTGGATCTCCTGCATTGTAGGCAGACGCTTTACCATCTGAGCCACCAGGCAAGTCCATAACTGTGATGCAGAGACTTGAAGGAGAGCTTCCAGAACTGTGTTTATTCTCCTGTGCTTCAGCCGTTGCCATGAAATGTCAGCCTCAGACTAGGTTGCTGGTTCCAGAATAAGGGTAACAGACATATGAAGCAGAACCCAACTGACCCAGCTAAATCAGTCTAGATTAGTTTACCCTCAGGTTGCATTCAGATGCAAGAGTGAACCCAATGTAGATAAACTGAATCTTGCAGACACAGAAGAGATGTTTATTGCTATGTAATATTGAGATTTGTCATTGTTCCATAGGTATGTTTAGAAAAAAGCTGATATAATCACCAACCAGGTTAAAAACCTCTTATGGGTATAGAACCTTTGTTTTATTCATTTTGCCTAGCACTCAATAAAGGCTTATTTAATGTACACTAGATGACTTCGTGAGTGTGTGCTAAGTCACTTCAGTTGTATCCAATTTGTACCCTATGAATCTAGCCTGCCAGGCTCCCCTGTCCATGAGATTCTCTAGGCTAGAATACTGGTGTGGGTTGCCATGCCCTCCTCCAGTGGATCTTCCTGACCCAGGGATCAAACCCATGACTGATGTTTCCTGCACTGGCAGCCTAGTTCTTTACCACTAGCACCACCTGGAAAGCCCATGACTTCATCAGTAACAATCAATTGAAAATAATTTTTCTCAATTTTTTTTTGTTGATATTCTGAGAGATCATGCTAATAGCCACAATTGAATGTCACAAAATCTAATGCAGAGGTCTGTTCAGTTACTAATCTGTAATCAGTCATCACATTTTTTTCCTCCCAAGATCTCCAGGGATAATTTACATGAGCCTCTCAGTCCCTGACATATAATAGCTCTTAATAGTAAGAAGTTGTACTGACAAGGATAAGTAGCCATCGTGAATGATCTGCAGATCATAAATGAGCGGTGCATGCAGCATTTTTTGTACCCCAGATCAACATGGGCAGTAGCATTTTACTTCAAGCAGACTGAAGAGTGAGCTATTTTTAATCTCACATTCTCCTGTTTTTACCCCAAAGTAAATATCCTTATCTTTTTCCCTATTAAGTGCTGTTCTTAGAAATGGATCTAAATGACAGATAAAGGAGGAATTGCCGGTAGTACTGCCTTTCATGAGGAGGTTTGTATATTAACATTCATTCATTTTTTTGTTCATTAAATTGTGCTGAGTGGCCATTCTGCCCAGCACTGTGAGAAGTGTTGGGGATGTAGTGGTGACCAAGGTAAACATGATTTCCTCCTCCATGGAGCTCCTGACTTGGAGGTGGAGGCATGTGGGAAGGGATAGACACTGAACAGGAGAAATACATGTGTGAGGAGGAGAGGTGAAGCCCACATTGGAGTGTATGGCCAGAGTTGCTTCTGCTAGGCTGCAGAAGCAGGGAATTCCCCTGGGGAGGTGATGTTTTTTACACTTGAAGAAGTTGGAGTCGGCCCAAGAAGTATCGGAAAATCATTCCTAGAAAGGCAACTGTTAATGTAAACGTCCTGGGAAAGATTGATCACAGTTTGTTTCAGGAACTGAAGGTAGTCCAGGACCACTGGAGTCAAAAGAGGGGGATGATCCCGGATGATAACTTGAAAAGTGTTCGAAGTTTTGATTGTCAGAATACTATCTAAGAGTAGTGTTTGGATTGCCTGGGATGCTTGTTAAAAAAGCAGATTCTGGAGTTTTCCCCTTTATTACATGCTTAGAATCTCTAATCAGAGCCTCTGATCTGTATTTTTAATAGGTTCACCCAGCAATTCTTATGCCCAACCCCCTTCTAAATTTTGAGAACCACTGGCCTGAATGATTAACAAATAATCAAGGGTTGTTCCTGTTAGACTTTTTGTGGCTGGTCTGGTAGTCATTTTTGTATTACATTACATTACAGCCCTGTAATCATTTATATGATCTACTGCTAGATTCTCTCATTATCAGGGTCTTTATTCTTAACCACTGCTATTTAAACAGTATATTTATTGGCAATTCCAGTAGATAAACATGTGCTAAGATGATGTCTGTCCACATCTGACTCTTCCAAATATCCCTCAGTTTACCACTAAATGGATTCTCAGAAAATATCTGTGATGCTTTGTTTAAGGTTCCTGTGCATGTTTTGGTTAGCATTACAAATTGACTGTCTAACAGAATTAGGTAAAGAAACTATGAATCAGATCCATGATGCTTTGTGAATAATTGACTAGCCACACAGGTGCATAAGATTGCAAATGTGTTTCCTTCTTTTTGTGAGGAATGTATGTTATTAAAATCTAGTGGGGAGGGGAAGATTCCAGGGATTTCTTTTCATCTTTACAATAACAAAATTGTATACATAGTTCATTATATGGCTTATCATGTTGCCACGTTATTGTATTAATACTATCACCTGTAGCACTGAGAAAATAGAAATCTGTTCTGATAATGATTGTTATGATTTACCAATATTGGCTCTCTTCTCTTCTTTTCTGGAGATGGGTGTTGCTACAGCTTGCTGCTCCAGTCATTCTCCCTGAAAGCACTCTGCTCTCCCACCTTGCAGCTTTTGTCACAGTTGTAGTGATGTAATGACGCATATAATCATTTCAAGTTTGTTACCACCACTTGATTATAAACCACACGCGGTC
This sequence comes from Cervus canadensis, assembly GCF_019320065.1. Lineage (NCBI taxonomy): Eukaryota > Metazoa > Chordata > Mammalia > Artiodactyla > Cervidae > Cervus > Cervus canadensis. The sequence continues at coordinate 59,494,864 of NC_057400.1, forward strand.
AAGATTCATGGTAGAAGTTTAACTTACACTATGTTCCTAGTACAGGTAGATGGTTACTGCATAGTTGTTTAATTAAAGAGTAGATGAACAGAAAAGAGTGGGGAATCCTGTTTCCTCTGCTCATTCTTCTCCAGGTTTTCCTGGTGCACTGTGCAGCACGGGGGCCCTATGAGGAGGCAGAGGAGACCCAGGTAATAAGTTCCTCCCCCCTCCTCCGAACCTCAGCTCAGTCCAGCCTCAAGCTCTCTCCCTTTGACTCTGCGTGTCGGATGTCCTGCCCCTGTGGACATACACAGACGCGGACATGATTTACTCTGAAGCTAGTGAAGGTTTTAGTGAACTGCCAAATAATCGCTGCCTTCTCACATGGCCCTGATAGCTCAGATGGTAAAGAATCTGCCTGCAATGAAGGAGATACCAGTTTGATGCCTGGGTTGGGAAGATCCCCTGGAGAAGAGATAGGCTACCAACTCCAGTGTTCTTGGATTTCCCTTGTGGCTCAGCTGGTAAAGAATCTGCCTGCAATGCGGGAGACCTGGGTTCAATCCCTAGGTTGGGAAGATCTGCTGGAGGAGGGAAAGGCTACCCACTCCAGTATTCTGCCCTGGGTAATTTCATGGACTATACAGTTCCAAACAATAGCAAGGAGAGATAAGAAAGCCTTCCTCAGTGATCAATGCAAAGAAATAGAGGAAAACAACAGAATGGGAAAGACTTCAAGAAAATTAGAGATACCAAGGGAACATTTCATGCAGAGATGGGTTCGATAAAGGACAGAAATGGTATGCACCTAACAGTAGCAGAAGATATTAAGAAGAGGTAGCAAGAATACATAGAAGAACTATATAAAAATGATCTTCATGACATGATAACCACAATGGTGTGATCACTCACCTAGAGTCAGACATCCTGGAATGCGAATGGGCCTTAGGAAGCATCACTATGAACAAAGCTAGTGGAGGTGATGGAATTCCAGTTGAGTTATTTCAAATCCTAAAAGACGAAACTGTGAAAGTGCTGCACTCAATATGCCAACAAATTTGGAAAACTCAGCAGTGGCCACAGGACTGGATAAGGTCAGTTTTCATTCCAGTCCCAAAGAAAGGCAATGCCAAAGAATGCTCAGACTGCCGCATGATTGCACTCATCTCACACACTAGAAGGAGAAACTGTGGAAAGGGGAGGAAAAGAGAGGGAAGGAGGCAGTCACTTCTCCGCTCCCTGCTACTGTGTGTCTGTCCGTTAATAAGAAGGAAGAAACTTTTAATCAAAGTACTAGGTTACCTTAAAGATATGGGACTCAAGAAACACAGCAGCACGTTAATATAAAACTGTGTATATTCATTTTAACTCCTGCATTTTCTTCCCTGGATTTAAAGCACAGCATGTGGAATCCTGGCCACACAAATAAATAGGACATTTCTTTTTCTTCACTCACACATGAATTTGAGGTGAGGATGGGCACCAGATTAAATCCTTTTTTTTTTTTTTCATCCTTAAGATTATTTCAAGGTCAAGTTAGTTGCTTTATTAGTTTTTCAAATATTTGTTCTATCCTCAAAAATATTTACATTATTAGTCATTTTCATATTGGTAATTTTAAATCAACTTTTAAATAGGTTTTTTAGAAAGTTTTTAACAGCTTCTGATTTCTAGGTTGATTGAGTTTCAGTAAGTAAATCATAGTAATGTAAGTATAGTCCTTGAAAATCAGATTAAAGGGCATTAAAAGCATTAAATATAAAAATTGGTAGTGGAAGAAGTCTACTGCAGGTTAATGAAATGGATGTAATTTAGTTGAAAAGAAACAAAATACAAATTGAAGATTACTATTCTATGGTAATCCTTCTAGTAGACATTAAATTTGACTTTATAAAGGTAGGTTTATTGGATTTTTTATTCATATCCACCCCTTTCTAAAGGAATGAAAATTTCATGTTGCTCTAATACTATGATGTATATTTTGGAAAAATATAAATATAGTTATTACTGCAGCTATTACTAATGAATTTTTTTTTTTTGGTCAAAAGAATGAGAAATATCTTTAATTGCTACATGGATACTATTTTTACTCATAAAACTAAGCAATTCTAATAGATTAAAATTTATCTAAGTCATGCCTTATTAGTGGCATTTTTCCTGCAATAAGATCACAAAGGATATTTAATTTTTCTCAATTCACCCATCATGTTAAGGAGGCTCCATTAGCCCTGCCACTTTTAGTAGCATTTGTTTTTAACTTCATTCTCTGTGAGTAAGGGGGTGTGGACATGTGACTTTGCAGGTGCAAAGGAGAACATGAGAAAGTATGAGTCTTACTTCGCTCTGAAGTGAGAACCATCAAAGCCAACCATATGATTTCCCCTTTGGTTGTGTGGATAAGAATGATCGGCTCTCAGGAAGCATCATCTAAGTCACTTCTCTGCTTAAAAATGTTGCAGCAGTTCTCATTGTCTACATCAGAGATTCTCAAACTTTATGGATCGTTAGGATCACCTAGAGAGCTTGTGAAATTATGGATTGCTGGGCCTGCTACAGAGTTTCTAATTCAGTGGTTCTGGGATGAGAAGCATACATTAATTCCTGGACTATAAGATGATGACTAAAATTCTTTTGTCCTAAAAGTTTTATCATAGTCCAGAGGTAGCAGAGATCACTGATTATGGGTGTGAACTCTGGAATCAAAACCCTGAGGTTCAAAGTTTTGCCACCTACTCATTTAACCACTGTGTAACCATGACAAAGTTGCTGAACTTGTAAAATTGGTATAATAATATCTCCCTCTTAGGGTTTTTATGAATATTATATGAACTGGACATTATAATATGCTAAAGACAATGCCTCTGACTATGGTAGGAGCCAGATGAATATCAACTTTATCATTATTATATTTTTTCAGTCTCTTTCTTAGTAGGATGTCTTAGTTCCAGCCATACCATACTTATTCTAGACTATAGTTGCATCTTTGTTTTTCTCTCCATGGAGTCTTCAAAAGTCCAGTTTTCTCAATACAGTTTCTAGTTTTTCCTACATCACTCCCATCTTCAGATACCTAAATCCTGATCATTTCTGAGGTCTCTACTTTTATGTTTTATTTTTCCAGGGAAGCCCAGACCAACCACAATTTTATGTACTTTGCCACTGAAACACTGTTGTTTATATACTCATTGTTCATATCTATCTTCTCTACTAGTCTATAGGATCATGAAGGCAGGGACCATCTGTTCACTGGTGAAGTCACATGTTCAATAGCTACTTAATAAGTATGTGCTGAGTATGTGAATGAATCGTTACTCATGCTATCCATTGGGGGTCCTGGCTGGGGCTCACAAAGAAAACTACATGGAGAGATCTTTCTCATTTACTGGAAAAAATGTGCTGATGCTGGAGATTTCAATTTTATTTTTTGTTTCTATTGTTCCCACTGAGGATAAAAATGAGTGACTAGCCTGTCTGGTGAAGTTCTGTCAGAGGTATATGTCAGACCATACCATTTTACTATACGAATTTCAATTTCTTTAATATTTTGACATGTTCTTCTGTTGTTGTTGTAGGTTAGTCGCTAAGTTGTGTCCAGCTCTTTGTGACCCCATGGACCACAGCACACCAGGCTTCCCTGTCCTTCACTGTCTCCTGGAGTTTGCTCACATTCATGTCCATTGAGTCAGTGATGCCATCTAGCCATCTCATCCTCTGCCATCCTCTTTTCCTTTTACCTTCAACCTTTCACCGCATCATGGTCTTTTCTAATTTCTTGGCTCTTCTCATCAAGTGTCCAAAGTATTGGAGCTTTAGCCTCAGCATCCAGTGAATTTTCAGGGATGATTTCCTTTAGGATTTACTGGTTTTCTCTCCTTGCAGTCCAAGGGACTCTCAAGAATCTTCTCCAGCACCATAATTCAAAAACATCAATTTTTTTTTGCACTCACTCTTTATGGTCCACATCCATAGATGACTACTGGAAAGCTAGCTTGTACTATGTGGGCATTTGTCCACAAAGTGACATCTCTGGTTTTTAATATACTGTCTATGTTTGTCATAGTTTTCCTTCCACAAGCAAGCATCTTTTAATTTTGTGGCTGCAGTCACCATCTGCAGTGATTTTGGAGCTCAAGAAAATAAAGTCTGTCACTGTTTCCATTGTTTCCCCATCTATTTGCCATGAAGTGATGGGAGAAGATGCCATGATCTTAGTTCTCTGAATGTTGAGTTTTAAGCCAGCTTTTTCACTCTCCTCTTTCACCTTCATCAAGAGGCTCTTTAGTTCCTCTTTGCTTTCAACCATAAGGGTGGTGTCATCTGCATATCTGAAGTTATTGATATTTCTCCTAGCAACCTTGATTCCAGCTTGTGCTTCATCCATCCTGGCATTTTGCATGATGTACTCTGCATAGAAGTTAAATAAGTAGGGCAACAATATACAGCCTTGACGTACTCCTTTCCCTATTTGGAACCAGTCTGTTGTTCCATGTCCAGTTCTAACTGTTGCTTCCTGACCTGCATACAGGTTTCTCAGGAGGCAGGTCAGGTGGTCTGGCGTTCCCACCTCTTTAAGAATTTTCCACGGTTTGTTGTGATCCAAACAGTCAAAGGCTTTAGTGTAATCATTGAAGCAGAAGTAGATGCTTTTCTAGAATTCCTTTGCTTTTTCTGTAATCCAATGGATGCTGGCAATTTGATCTCTGGTTCCTCTGTGTTTTCTAAACCCACCTTGTACATCTGGAATTTCTCAGTTCACAGACTGTTGAAGCTTAGCTTGAAGAATTTTGAGCATAATCTTGCTAGCATGTAGAATAAGTGCAATTGTCTGGTAGTTGGAGCATTCTTTGGCAAATTGCCTTTCTTTGGGATTGGAATGAAAACTGACCTTTTCCAGTCCTGTGGCCACTGCTGAGTTTTCCAAATTTGCTAACATATTGAGTTTAACATTTTAATAGCATCATCTTTTAGAATTTGAAATAACTCAGCTGGAATTCCATCCCTCCACTAGCTTTTTTTGTAGAAATACTTCCTAAGGCCCACATGATTTCACACTCCAGGATATCTGGCTCTAGGAGAGTAACCACACCGTGGTTATCTGGGTCATTAGAAACTTTTTTGTATAGTTCTTTTATGTATTTTGCCACATTGTCTTAATCTCTTCTGCTTCTGTTAGGTGCTTACTATTTCTGTCCTTTATTGTACCCATCCTTGCATGAAATGTTCTCTTGGTATCTCCAGTTTTCTTGAAGATCTTTCCCATTCTATCATTTTCCTCTGTATCTTTGCATTCTTGATTTAAGAAACCTTTCTTATGACTCCTTGCTTTTCTTTAGAACTCTGCATTTAGGTGGGCATATCTATCCCTTTCTACCTTGCTTTTTGCTTCTCTTCTTTCCCCAGTTATTTGTAAAACCTCCTCAGGCAATCACTTTGCCTACTTGCATTTCTTTTTCTTTTGGATGGTTTTGGTCAATGCCTCCTGTACAGTGTTACGAACCTCTGTCTGTAGTTCTTCAGGCACTCTATCTGCCAGACCTAATCCCCTGAACCAATTCGTCACTCTACTGGATAATCATAAGGGGTTTGATTTAGGTCGTACTTTCTTCAATTTAAGCCTGAATTTTGCAATAAGGAGTTCGTGATCTGAGCTATAGTCAGCTCCAGGTCTTGTTTTTTCTGACTGTATAAAGCTTCTTTATCTTTGACTCCAAAGAATATAATCAATCTGATTTTGGTTTTGAACATTTGGTGATGTCCATGTGTAGAATCATCTCTTGTGTTGTTGAAAATGGGTCTTAGTTAGTTCTCTTGACACAACTGTTAGCCTTTTCCCTGCTTCATTTTATACTCCAAGACCAAGCTTGCCTGTTTTTCCAGGTGTCTCTTGACTTCTTTCTTTTATATTCCGGTCCCCTATGATGAAAAGGACGTCTTTTTCTAGTGTTAGTTCTAGAAGATCTTGTAGGTCTTCATAGAATCTGTTAACTTCAGTTTCTTCAGCAATAATGGTTTGGGCATAGACTTAGATTACTGTGACGCCGAATGTTTTGCCTTGGAAATGAACTGAGATCATTCTGTTGTTTTTGAAATGATACCCAAGTACTGCATTGCAAATTCTTTTGTTCACTATGAGGGCACCTCCATTTCTTCTAAGGGATTCTTGCCCACGATAGTAGATATAATGGTCATCTGATTTAAATTTGCCCATTCCCGTCCATTTTAGTTCACCTATTCCTAAGATGTCTATGTTCACATTTGCCATCTTCTGCTTGACCGTGTCCAATTTACCTTGATTACCATGTCCATTTACCAATTTACCTAACATTCTAGGTTCTTTACAGCATCAGACTTTATTTCACCACCAGACATATCCACAACTGAGCATCATTTCTGCTTTGGCCCAGACACTTCATTCTTTCTGGAGCTATTAGTATTTGCCCTCTGACCTTCTCCAGAAGCATATTGGACAGCTACTGACCTGGGAGGCTCATCTTCTGGTGTCATATCTTTTTGCCTTTTCATTTTGTTCATGACGTTCTTATGGCAAGAAACCTGGAGTGGTTTGCCATTCTCTCCTCCAGTGGACCACGTTTTGTCAGAAGTCTCCACTATGACCCATCCATCTTAGGTGGCCCTACAGGGAATGGCTCATAGCTTCACTGAATTACACAAGACCCTTCACCACGACAAGACTGTGATCCATAAAGGGGATCTTTCTACTATTAAATCCTAGAAAATGGTCAGGCTAAAAAGGACTCTGGGAAGCATATACCAACATAGACGTTTTCAGAGTCTGATGTGGCTATTTTGTATAACCCACATAGCACAACATTTAAAACCATAGATAAAGAACTAGAGCACTGATATAAGACTGACTGATGACTTCGGTCATGATTTACCTTTCTGAGACCAGATTCTTCCTTTCTAAATTGGGTGTAATTATAGTTACCAGTTATTTTTTGAGGCATTTATAATTTACTCTTAGGAACTAAAGGAGAAAGATTTTTCTCTCTTCATTGTTTTATGACATGGCTTGTATGTTTTCCTGGTCATGGAGATTCAGTTAAACGCTAATAGTGTATAACTCTGCATTGACTTGATTTTCTGAAAGGAGAAAAAATTTCAGCATTTAATGAGGGGAGAAGTGGGAATGATGACCAAACAGTAAAAAACAAGTCAGTGATGTAATTTACAGGAATCTCCATAAAACTACTACTCAGGATGATTTAATGACCTTTAAGTATCAAGCAGGCTTCCCCAGTTTATCAGTGGTAAAGAACCCACTTGCCAATGCAGGAGATGTGGGTTCAATCCCTGGGTCATGGAAGATCCAGTATTCTTGCCTGGGGAATCCCATGGACAGAGTAGCCTGGTGGACTGCAGTGTATGAGAATCAGCTACAACTTTAGTGACTCAGCATGCATGCAAGTATACAACACATAGGATCACCTAAGAGTTTGATTAGTAGAGAATTTTGGCTGAGTTGTCTTTAATGAACCAGTGTAGCATTCTCTAACCCTGTTTCCATATTGACCTACGATATCGATATTCCATATTGACCACACCAGGTGCTGGGTTGTTGCATGAGGCAATCCCAATTTTACATCAACTTTGCCATTATCCTTTCATGTGAGATCAGGTGGGCCAGATAACTTCTAAGGATTAAGCAGAGGCAAATTCCAATGATTCTGGAACAGTTGGAAGCATTCTCTTCTCTGATTCATTTCTCTCCAGGCTGTTCGAGCAGGCTTTCTATACAACACCACTATTGAACTTTCTGGATGAAATGATAATTGCCCATTTCTGTTCTCTTTCTCCCTCACAGACTGTCAGCTCCTTGAGGACAACAGGTAGGTGTTACTCATATGGATACCTCAGTGCTTGGCACAGTACCTGGCCCAGAGTAGGGGCTCCATTGTTGAGCTGAACTGCAGTTGAACTGAATTGAATGCTCTAAGATTCATGAAGTATAAGCAGCTAGAGAACTGTCTAAGATGTCTCTAAGTTCACTTTTAACAGTGAACCATTTTGAAACTGTGAGACCACCAATCAAGAAAGATTCAAGTACAAGGATGTAGATTTAGGGGCAAGTTATCTGCTTCTCTAAGAAAGAAATGATTTGTCCTCTGCTCCTTCCACTCCCTCCCCTTTTAGTTGATAGAACCAAATAGAAGAATCTAAAAAACCTTAAGACTCAGATAATATGAATCAACTTTCACTGCTACGTTATAAGTACTATCTTCATAGTATATACATTGTCAGATTAGTACTTCTTGATGCTCCTCAGTGATCTAAGAAGGCAACAACACTGATAAAATAGGATTCTAAATAATCACACTTCTTAAATGCCATTGAGGTAGAAGTCACTTCCCCCCCCTTAATATTAGTCATCTAATAATCTCAGCAGAGAATCTTGACAAATTCTTTAAATTCCAAAAATTAGACCTATCTTCAGTAGGGAACCTGAAAGTGAATAGCAAGGGACCAACTACCAATCATTTCTTTAAATGCTTTACATTCTCTTCACCAAAACTCAGTAGCCAGTGGTAATTCTACCAGCAGAAATCTCTGATCCAAAGGAGAGTCACATGTTGAGCTGCTTGCTTTTCAAACCTGGGAGAAAGCAAGCCCTTTCCCCATCTGGGGTTAGTAAGAAAAGTCAAGTCCATAAAGGGATTTCCATTTTCTCTGTAAGCTGTAGTCATTGTGAATTCTCTCCTCTAGATCACAAAGGGGACTATTAGAGACAGACCTTCTGCCCTTCAAGATAAAGTGACTTCTCTTCAAAATAAATGAATTAAAATTCTGTCTCTGTATGCCTCTCTAAGTTCCTACCTCCTCCAAGTACATTCTATACAGAAACTCAGATGGATTAATATTTTATGTCCAATTAAAAATAACTGCAAAAGAATGCCCTATGATGCCATGGTGGACATAGATCAACAGTGTTGTTCAACTTGAACTCTAGGGAAGAAAGATCTCCAGTTATATGCATGCATATGCAATAAGTCTATGAATCATTCGATCACAAGTTAAGGTTTAGAAAGGTGCATAGGTACTCAGATGAATAAGAAAATAAAATGAAATTCTGTGTTACTGTCAAAGTCATAGAATGCCTGTTTTTCTTTCTGGCTATGAATCTATAAAACCTAAACATCTAATTGAAATAATGGAAATTAAAATTCAGCAATTTTACCCATGTAATATTGAGCAATTTTTAGAAAATTTCCCTTATCAAAAAGAAGTTTCTTGTTATAGGCATACCTCAAAGATATTCTGGATTCAGTTCCAAACCCCTGCAATAAAACAAATGCTGCAATAAAGTGAGTCATAGAACTTTTTGGTTTCCCGGTACATATGAAAGTCAAGTTTATACTATACTGTAGTCTATTAAGTATGTCATAGTGTTGTAGCCAAAATAATAATGTATCAGTACACTATCTTTAAAAACTATTGTACTGTTAAACGATCCTTACAGTCATCTGGGCCTTGAGTGAGTTGTAACCTCTTTGCTGGTGGAGGTTCTTGTCTTGATGCCGATGGCTGCTAACTGAGCAGGGTAGTAGTTGCTGAAAGTTGGTGGTGGGGGAGGGGGGCGGCTGTGGTGATTTCTTAAAACAGCAATGAAGTTGCCGTATCAATTGACTCTCCCATTCACATGAACACTTAGAGGTGTTGTGTGCTTATTAATTGGTCTAATTTCATTATTACTGTGTCTGAGGGAATAGGGAGGCCTGAGGAAAAGGGAAGAGACCAGGAGTGGTCAGCTGGTGGAGCAGTCAGAACACAAACAATATTTATTGATTAAGCTGTCTTATGTGGACATAATTTATGGCAACCCTCCCCCACCAATTACAATAGTAACATCAGAATCACTGATCACTCTTATAAATATAATAAAATGAAAATATTTAAAATATTGTGACAATTATCAAAATGTGACACAGAGACATGAAGTGAGCACATGCTGTTGGAAAAATGGCACCAGTAGATTTTCTTGATAAAGGATTGTTTCAGATCTTCAATTTGTAAAAAACACAATATTGTGAAGCATGATAAAGTGCAATAAAAGAAGACATGTTTGGGTTAACATCAGTTGAGTTCAGTTCAGTCACTCAGTCGTTCTGACTTTGCAACACCATGGACTGCAGCACACCAGGCTTCCCTGTCCATCACCAATTCCTGGAGCTTGCTCAAATTCATATCCATAGAGTCAGCGATGCCATCCAACTACCTCATCCTCTGTCATCCCCTTCTCCTCCTGCCTTCAATCTTTCCCAGCATTAGGGTCTTTTCAGATGAGCCCGTTCTTCACATCATGTGGCCAAAGTGTTGGAGTTTCAGCTTCAGCATCAGTCCTTCCAATGAATATTCAGGACTGATTTCCTTTAGGATGGACTGGTTGGATCTCCTTACAGCCCAAGGGACTCTCAAGAGTCTTCTCCAACACCACAGTACAAAAGCATCAATTCTTCGGTGCTCAGCTTTCTTTATAGTCCAACTCTCACATCCATATATGATTACTGGAAAAATCATAGCTTTGACTAAACAGACCTCTGTCAGCAAAGTAATGTCTCTGCTTTTTAATATGCTGTCTAGATTAGTCATAGCTTTTCTTCCAAGGAGCAAGCGTCTTTTAACTTCATGACTGCATTCACCATCTACAGTGATTTTGAAGCCCAAGAAAATAAAGTCTCTCACTGTTTCCATTGTTTCCACATCTGTTTGCCATGAAGTGATGGGAGAGGATGCCATGATCTTCATTTTTTTAATGTTGAGTTTTAAGCCAACTTTTTCATTCTTCTCTTTCACTTTCATCAAGAGGCTCTTTAGTTCCTTTTAGCTTTCTGCTATGAGGGTGGTGTCATCTAGATATTTGAGGTTATTGATATTTCTCCTGGCAACCTTGATTCCAGCTTGTGCTTCATCCAGCCCAGCATTTTGCATGATGTATTCTGTATACAAGTTAAATAAACAGGTGACAATATACAGCCTTGATGTACTCCTTTCCCGATTTGGAACTAATCCATTGTTCCATGTGCTGTTCTAAATGTTGCTTCTTGACCTGCATACAGACTTCTCAGGAGGCAGGTCAGGTGACCTGGTATTCCCATTTCTTGAAGAATTTTCTGCAGTTTGTTGTGGTCCACACAGTCAAAGGCTTTGGTATAGTCAATAGAGCAGATGTAGATGTTTTTCTGAAATTCTGTTGCTTTTTCTGTAATCCAGTGGATGTTGACAATTTGATTTCTGGTTCCTCTGCCTTTTCTAAATCCAGCTTGAACATCTGGAAGTTCTCAGTTCACATACTACTGAAGCCTGGCTTGGAGAATTTTGGGCATTACTTTGCTAACATCTGAGATGAGTGCAGTAGTGCGGTAGTTTGAACATTCTACATGTTGCATATATATGACTAACATATATGTAATATTTTATAAAAGTCTAATGTGAGATAGTGTTTCTGTGATTAGAAATAATATATTTTACTTTTCAAAACTGTTTCTGAAGAAAATGTTCTGTTTATGCCCAGGGCTAATACAAAATAATCCATCATTTGTTTGGGGAGAAATTTCCAACTTGTAGTTTAGATATTTTGTTAGCTTTCAGATTTGGAAGAACATAGATATAATGCCTAGAAATAACATCAGAATAGAAATGGATTTTAGATAGGTAGAACAGAAATCATAGGAAACTAACCTTGTAGATGTTGCAGCCTCAGGAGTAGCTTTAGCTTACAAAATAGCATTAAGTCAGTTTCTCCTTGGTAAACTCTTAGAAGCAAAGGGTATGTATTTTTGGGTTATATGGCTCTGATCTTGATCTGGACAACACAGCTGCCTGGCAAAGGCTCTTGAAAAAACAGTACAGACATGAAAGGGCCTCCAAGAAAACTTAAAAAAAAAAAACACTTCACTTTTCTCTCCAAGCCCAATATATAAGACATTCTGTAGAAGTTGACGTAAAAACTCAGCTTAAACAAGTCATAGTTTTAATAAAGAAAGTTTGAATTCTGATCGATTCTGATCAGTCTTACCCATGGTTCTGAAATTCATATAACAAAATGAATCCAGTCTTTAAAAAAGATTATGTCAAGTAGACTAGTAATCTTATAAATCGTCAGAGAAGGTTGACATTCAATCAGTAAAAATTGTCTTTGTTTACTCTTGTTCTCATCAAAACAAGCCTTTTCCCAAAGACTGGAATGTCTATAACTGCTTTGCCAACTACAGTCCATTAAAAAACAAATGGATCGAATTCTTTCACTTAGAGCACGTTTGCTTTGATTCATCGGAAGCTCTCTCAAAGTAAATGATGATCCTCATGAAAGTTCCTGCCTCTATAGAAATTAACTTATGATTTCAGCATGTGGTTATTAGTCCAAATGAAATAGTTTGTCTCCACTGAATGTTTTATTTTCATGTATGTATGAGCATAGTGATAAAGAATTTCAGAAAAGGATGTCAAGTTAAAGTATTTCGAGGTATTGAAGCAAAGAAATACGTACATTGTAGCATCGTATCTTAGACAGTAGTGGTTATATTTGACTTGATTGTTTAAAACAAAGTGTTTTAAGAGCAATATATGTGTCAGAATTGAAGAGGAAATAGCAAGAAGTCAAATTCATGTATCTGCATGAGCCACTTGAGTTCTTATTCACACACCGGGTATGAAGTAGAAGGAATATTGCCTCTTAGAAAGGGTTGCTATGTTTACCGGTTTATAGAAACAGCGACGCAGAATAGTTCATGGGGCTTAGAAAGGCAGCTATACATACAATAAAGCATAGAAGTAAAATGTTTTATCTGTTTACTTAAGAATTAATTGTCTTCTTGTTCTTTGGTCACTAAGTCATGTCCCACTCCCTGAGACCTCATGGACTGCAGCACGCCAGGCTTCCCTGTCCTTCACCATCTTCTGGAACTTTGTCAAACTTAGGTCCATTGTGTCAGTGATGCCACCCAAACATCTCATCCTCTGTTGTCCCCTTTGCCACCTGCCCTCAATCTTCCCCAGCATCAGGGTCTTTTCCAATGAATCAGCCCTTTGCAGCAGGTGGCCAAAGTATTAGAACTTCAGCATCAGTCCTTCCAATGAATATTCATTGTTGATTTCTTTTAGGATTGACTGGTTTGCGTGGTTGCAATCATGTTAAACAAAGAACTTTCACCATGGAATTATATTCCATGGTCAAGAACTGACAAAATAGGGATATAAACCATAGCAGTAGGTTTAGTTTGGAGGATCAGGAGACAAGCAAAGAGGAGATACTGTTATTAAAACAAATTTATTGAGTGTTTCACTGTTACATATTGTCATACATCTAGGAAAGGATTATTATTGTTATATTTTAATATTTTGAAAAGGTATTTGATTGGCAACCTTAATTCCTGGGGACTCTTTACCAAATCTATTGTTTCAAAAGTCATTTTGGCCAAATCATTGTTTAGATATACTGGTGTTTCCCACTTAAATTCATGGTAGATGGGGGTTCCCTGTGGACTGGGGAGTCTAGGACTGGCAGTAGCTATGGTGTTTGTACAAGAATAGAGAATTCCTACAGAGTGAAGAAAGCAGTGGGGAGGTCCAAAGCCTTTACTGCACCAAGGAAAGGCATCATACCACCATATTTGTTGAATAGGTAGAAAAACATCCATTCTAAATGCTTTTAATCATTCTTACTGACAGCTGTCAAATTCCAATAAAATGAACCTTAAGAATACCATTCATGAAACAGGCTTAAGTGACCTTGAATGTTCTTTAAACTCCAGCTTATCATGAACAAACCCATACTTGGTTCATATTCAATGCATTAATCATCAACTGTATAAAATAAGCTACCTAATAAAATTAAATCTCAATTTATCAAAACATTAACATGCTAACAACTACCAATTTTAAGTCACAGTGTAAAGATGAAGTGAATAAAACACTAGAATCACTATACTAAACAATATAATTGAAGTTAAAATGCTATTTTCTGTGGTTCATTTTGGAGAAAATAACAAGTTGTTTACTTTAATGCAGTGACATTTTATTTTGTGATTAATTTTAAAATAACATTGTAAAAACTACAAACTCATTTTAATTTGACAAGCATTTGGTAATTAATTTTCAAACAATGCTATGGGAACCCAGAAAGCACTCTTCCTTTGACATGTATTTTATAATTTATTTTAAAACAATGCTGCACAAATCTGCAAAGGCATAATTCATTTGGGAGTTCATTAATTATGCAAATGAGTTTCAATTAACAAATCTGTTCCAAGGATGGCATTTGCATAATAATGAACTTCATGTTTATGACATTATTTAATAAGATACCTTTGTGCATTTTTAAACAAAACACTCCTGTGAATAGTATATGATGAGATGGTGTTGAAAATGGACATCTAGTCAATGAGATTCAAAACTATATCCAGAAAAATGTTGTTAAAATACACAGAATAGTACAGAATTAAAATAATCAATATGGATATTCTTTTTAAAGCACAGGGGTTTTGATTATCTCAGCTTCCCTAAATAGCATAAGACTTTAATTTATACTTATAAAGACCAGTATACAAATTAGGCTAAAGCAAGATGAAACATGGAAAACTATAAATTTCATTTTAAAGTTTCAAGTGAAGGTAGGTCATACACTATATACACAAATCTCAAAAGACACACCTCTTAGTAGCAAGGAAAATATAACACAAGTTAAAGACCCCTCCTTTTTCAGGGATTATGGCAGGATACCAGAAATTCAGTTGACATTCATTTAACCAATCAATAATTATTTGTTGAGCATTGACAATGGGCCAAACTGTCCTTAAGTTAGGATAGATCAAAAGAAGAATAAGATGGATGTCTACCTTTAAGTGACATGAGGCCTGAGGGACTTAGAATATAAACACTAAAAAACAAAATGATATTTATTTTACAGGAGAGAGAAATGCAAAGTGCTCTAGGAATACAGAAGATAAGAATAACTCAGTTTTGTGGGATCCAAAAAGTTGTCAAAGATATAAAAGGGATGAAATGTTTTGAAGGATGAGAAGAAGTTCATCAGTGTGTGGGTCAGCATGTTTGAGAAAAACAAAACGGCATATATAAAGTCATGAAATAGTGAAAGATGGAAATGTGTCTGAGAGAATGGTAAGAAGGTCGCTGTGGCTTGAAATAGAGGGTATGGTTTGGGGAATGAATGTTTTTGGATCAAGCCTATTAGGAACCTTAGGGATCCAGCTTGAAATTTTAGCAAGATAATGAGAGCAGAGTTATAGTAGATGGGTTTGAAAGAGACAAAGCAATTTGTAATTGCTGCTGATCAGTAACAGGGTGTCTTGAGTGATGGGTGATATATATCTTGAGTATAGAGTGAGATCAGGTGGGTTTATAAGTGAAGTATTTGGCATTCCAAATTCTGTGATGACTGTGAAATTTTATGATTTTATGATACATTTTCCCTAATGATTCCATGTGCTTTTAGTTACTTTGGTCACATCTCAGTTTGAAATCAAGAATTACTTGATTTCAGAGTAATTGAAATTACTTTGGGAATTACTCCATGCCTTTTAACTGTGCCAACTTTCTGCAACTCAAAGGGTCTTCCAAACCCAGTCTTGTCTGTCTTCTACTTAACTGAAATCTAGTCAATCTTCCAAACTATATCCTCATGCCTTGGAGATAAAAATAAATAAATACAAATAACAATGGATGAAATGGCAGTAGCTGAACTAGACAAGCAGACTAATAGCATCTTTAGAACCATCTGGCATTCCCTGCCAAGTTCCAGAATCTCATGGTAAAAATCTTTTTTTTCACCATAGTGGAAAGAAATAGGGAAATATTCACGTTTCTAACATTTAACAGCCTTATTTCATCACAGAGGCAGAGTTTGGTCTGTTTTTACTAGTTTTTTTCTTTTGTTTTAGCACAAGGATACCCACGTTCTTCAGCTACAGGTTTTATTAATACTTTTTCTTTTCTTTAGTGATGTATTCCTGCTGACAGTCAGCAAGTCTTGTCTTCTGTCCCACAAAACCAAAAATAGGGAGGCGGCCATTTGTTGCTTCTTGGTCAGCCAGCCTTCATTCTGTATTCTCATCATTCTTTCGTCTAGAGAACTGTGTTTTCTCCACTGTTTGCAGTTCTACCAGTTGGTACAGCTAGGTCCTTCTCTTTATTACCTTTCACTCAATTCCATTAGGCCTTAAACTGAGTTTGATCAGTAAAAATCTCTCTCCTAGGACTGCGAATTTTGGTCAGAGTGTTGCATGCACAGAAGAAATGGTAAAGGTTCATTTCCTTCTGGGCAAAGGGACCAGGGACCTGGTTGTTTCAAACCTGATTCACTAGTTACCTCTCAGATCCATGCACGCTCTCACATTCTTCCGTAAAATTCCCTTTTTACTGGCATTACTGAAGAACTCTAACTGAAACAGTATAAAATCACAAAAGGATATTGTTAACCATTCCCACCACCTTCCCACCCCCAAATAAGTTTTATCTTGGGCCAGATAATCACAATGGTGTGATCACTCACCTAGAGCCAGACATCCTGGAAGGCAAAGCCAGACATCCTGGAAGGCAAGTGGGCCTTAGGAAGCATCACTCGAACATAGTTAGTGAAGATGATAGAATTACAGTTGAGCTAGTTCAAATCCTAGAAGATGATGCTGGGACAGTGCTGCACTTAATATGCCAGCATTTGGAAAATAGCAGTGGCCACTGGACTGGAAAAGGTCAGTTTTCATTCCAATCCTTAAGAAAGGCAATGCCAAAGAATGCTCAAACTACCACACAATTGCACTCATCTCACCTATTAGCAAAGTAATGCTCAAAATTCTCCAAGCCAGGCTTCAACAATACATGAATCATGAACTTCCAGATGTTCAAGCTGGATTTAGAAAAGGCAGAGGAACCAGAGATCAAATTACCAACATCCGTTGGATCATCAAAAAGGCAAGACAGTTCCAGAAAAGCATCTATTTCTGCTTTATTGACTATGTCAAAGCCTTTGACTGTGTGGATCACAACAAACTGTGGAAAATTCTGAAAGAGATGGGAATACTAGACCACCTGACCTGCCTCCTGAGAAATCTGTATGCAGATCAGGAAGAAAGTTAGAACTGGACATGGAGCAACAGACTGGTTGCAAATAGGAAAAGGAGTACGTCAAGGCTGTATATTGTCACCCTGCTTATTTAACGTATATGCAGAGTACATCATGAGAAACTCTGGGTTGGAGGAAGCACAAGCTGAAATCAAGATTGCTGGGAGAAATATCAATAACCTCAGATATGCAGATAAGACCACCCTTATGGCAGAAAGCAAAGAAGAACTAAAAAACCTCTTGATGAAAGTGAAAGAGGAGAGTAGAACAGCTGGCTTAGACTCAACGTTCAGAAAACTAAGATCATGGCATCTGGTCCCATCACCTCATGGGAAATAGATGGGGAAACAGTGGAAACAGTATCAGAGTTTATTGTTTGGGCTCCAAAATCACTGAAGATGGTGACTGCAGCCATGAAATTAAAAGACGTTTGCTCCTTGGATGAAAAGTTATGACCAACCTAGACAGCATATTAAAAAGCAGAGACATTACTTTGCCAACAAAGGTCCGTCTAGTCAAGACTATTATTTTTCCACTGGTTATGTATGGATATGAGAGTTGGACTATAAAGAAAGCTGAGCACTGAAGAATCGATGCTTTTGTACTGTGGTGCTGGAGAAGACTCTTTGACTGTAAGGAGATCCAACCAGTCCATCCTCAAGGAGATCAGTCCTGAATATTCATTGGAAGGACTGATGCTGAAGCTGAAACTCCAGTAGTTTGGCCCCCTGATGTGAAGAACTGACTTATTTGAAAAGACCCTGATGCTGGGAAAGATTGAAGGCAGGAGGAGAAGCGGACGACAGAGGATGAGATGGTTGGATGGCAATACCGACTCAGTGGAGATGAGTTTGAGTAAACTCTGGGAGTTGGTGATGGACAGGGAGGCCTGGCATGCTGCAGTCCATGGGGTCACAAAGAGTTGGACATGACTGACCGGTGAACTGAACTGGGTCAGAAATAATCAGAACTTCTAAAAGGACGTAAGAAAACAATCCTAGAATAACCAACTTTGAACAAAAGAAGTGTCAACAAAGGACTACAGGTAAAAGTTCTATGCTATCAGTGGTAGTTTCCAATAATCATGTTAATCCCTAGTAACAGGTAACAAAGGTTGAAAACCTTTTAGAGATTTACAGAGATACAGAGAATTTAATTCTGTCTGCTCCTTCCACCTTCATACCATTGTCCCAACCTGGCTCCAGTCCCATGCCTTCAAGAGGAACAGATGAGCATGCCTGTATTATGGCAGCTCAGATGAAGGAATGAGTAACTTGGCCAGATAGGAATGATCCTAATCATGAAAACAGTTATATCAGCTATAAGGCCTTAAACATCAGGGCCATTATACCTGCCCAGAACAACTAACTAGCAAAAAATGACTTCTAGCTGTCAAAATACTCCATATTTAAAAGTATAGAAGGAACAAAAATAATTTTTAAAAATTATGCATGTTTAGTCACTCAGTCATGTCCAATTCTTTGTGACCTCAGGGACTGTACATATCAGGCTCCTCTGTCATAGGGATTCTCCAGGCAATAATGGAATGGGTTGCCATGCCCTCCTCCAGGGGCTCTTCCCAACCCAGGGCTTGAACCCAGGTCTCCTGCATTGCACGTGGGTTCATTAAAGTAGCAATTATGTTTATTTATATTTGATCCTGGAAGAAGTTTTATTATATATTCTAGATTATGGATTGAACACTTTCATCAGGCACCTGGATATTTTGAAATATTTGGATACTAGGCATTGTGATATCATAAAAAGAAACTAGACAGAAAAAGGAAAACATTGCTGACCAAAAAGTGTGATCAGGGCAAATACTATTCTCATATTATTTATATGATAGTATATGTAGAAGGTGGAAGGAAGCAGGTCACAACTCATGTGTTTGTCTAATTTTGCCATTCAAGCTTTCCTCAGGCTGTGAAATTCTTTTTTCTCTGTTTATGTGTCTCAAATCCTCATAAAGCATTCTCTGCATACTCGAGATGTTGTTGATGCTGTGCACTCCACATGCCAAAAACAATGAGGCAGTGACCTTCCTTTTCCTGGGCAAGGATATCAGCCATAATCTATTCTGAAGGACTTCCTTCTTATGTCCTTCTCCCTTTTGAAATCCGGTTGCCAGAAATGGTTAGTCTCTTGGAGTTAAACCAGGCTGCTGTCAGTGGACATTTTTAAGTTGATATCTGAGCGCTTCATGGAACATGAGCATTTTCTCTGGTTTAACTTCTATCTGCATATGACGCCAAAGGACTTTAGACTTGACTGTTACTGATACAAATTGATTTAAAAAACAAAATTGACTAATGTGTAGTGTCTGATTATTTTCATCAGCAGTTCTTATCCCTAGTTGGGGCTTCTAAGATTTGCAGATCTTTACCTTTTTCTTCTTCTTCTTTTTTTTTTCCCCCCTGTATCTAACCTACAATATTCTGACTGATAAAGAGGACTGATCCAGTTTTGGTGGTCTGTTATTCTATATATATTCTGATGGTGTTCCATGCTAAAGAAATAGTAGCAACAATAACAAAAAGTAAAACAACAGTATGCTAAAGCCTTTGACTGTGTGGATCACAACAAACTGGAAAATTCTTAAAGAGACGGGAATACCAGACCACCTGACCTGCATCTTAGGAAATCTGTATGCAGATCAGGAAGCAACAGTTAGAACTGGACATGGAACAACAGACTGGTTCCAAATTGGGAAAGGAGTATGTCAAGGCTGTATATTATCACCCTGCTTATATAACTTATATGCAGAAATGAGAAATGCTAGGCTGGATAAAGCACAAGCTGGAATTAAGATTGCTGGGAGAAATATCAATAACCTCAGATATGCAGATAAGACCACCCTTATGGCAGAAAGTGAAGAACTAAAAAGCCCCTTGATGAAAGTGAAAGAGGAGAGTGAAAAAGTTGGCTTAAAGCTCAACATTCAGAAAATTAGGATCATGGCATCTGGTCCCATCACTTCATGGGAAATAGATGGGGAAACAGTGACAGACTTTATTTTTGGGGGCTCCAAAATCACTGAAGATGGTGAATGCAGCCATGAAATTAAAAGATGCTTACTCCTGGAAGGAAAGTTATGACCAACCTAGACAGCGTATTGAAAAGCAGAGACATTATTTTGCCAACAAACTCCATCTAGTCAAGGCTATGGTTTTTCCAGTAGTCATGTATGGATGTGAGAGTTGGACTATAAGGAAAGCTGAGCACTGAAGAATTGATGCTTTTGAACTGTGGTTTTGGAGGAGACTCTAGAGAGTCCCTTGAATAGCAAGAAGTTCCAACCAGTCCATCCTAAAGGAAATCAGTCCTGAATATTCATTGGAAGGACTGATGCTGAAGCTGAAACTCCAATCCTTTGGCCACCTGATATGAAGAACTGACTTATTTGAAAAGACCCTGATGCTGGGAAAGATTGAAGGCAGGAGGAGAAGGGGACGACAGAGGATGAGACGGTTGGATGGCAATACCGACTCAATGGAGATGAGTTTGAGTAAGCTCCGGTAGTTGGTGATGGACAGGGAGGCCTGGAGTGCTGCAGTGCGTGGGGTCACAAAGAGTCGGACATGACTGAGAGACTGAACTGAACTGAAAACAAGAGTAGAAGAGAAACTATTGTTTCATACGGCATTATTAATTCTCTTATTTTAAACAAAAGAATCAGAGCATGCCCTCTTACACTTTACAATTAAAAGTCTGGTTCAGAAGAGATTTACTCTTCTGAGTAAGTGTGTTACTGGGCATTGCCCACTTGGCCTTTCTCCCCTCACCCTCAGCCATGACTGCAGTGTTGAGTCTCGGGGAGGGGTCTATTTTGCTAAGCTGTTAGTCCCCTCGGGCTCTGTGACTAAATCTGTTAAGACAGGACTAAGAGTCAATACACACATATTCTAGGGTGTGGAGTTTCTACGTTGTATCAAAGGAATATCTATGGTGGAGGAATAAAAGATGAAAATATAATATTTTCAGAAGAGAAAAATGCTCAGGAGATGGTTAGTTCCTTCACTGGGAGACAGTATAACTTCGTGATTAAGACCATAGCCTTTGGTCCAGGGCTCAGTTCCTAGCTCCGCCCTTTAAAAGTTTCCTTATTCATGAAACAGAGATAATAATAGCACCTACTCTTCCTATATATATATAGTACCTACACTATATATATTTATATACATATGTATAAAATTAGGTTAAAGGCTTATAAAAGTATGTATACTTATAAAAGTCCTATAAAAAGAACTTTGAACAGTAACTGAAATAAAGATTTTATTAAACAGTAATATTATTATCATTATGTCCTGTCATATGTAATCCTGTGTATAATGAGAAACTGAAGGTCATACAATCCCAGTAATAGCAGAACTGAAGTAACACTTTTTCTCTTGTCATCTTGGACTGGATCCATTTAATGGAGAACCCATAACAATAGTTACTTTGAAAAGATAAGAGTTGGTTTCTCTCTCATATAGAAGTCTGGAGTTAAGCAGCCCAGTCTTGTATAACTGCGACTCAGTCATCAAGAATCCACAATCCTTTCATTTTTTGACTCCCGTTCCATCCTCAAGTTTACCTCATAATTCCAGATGTGAACCAGAACTCCTTTCATCACGTCTGCAGTCCGAATATCAGGAAGAAAGTACAAAAGTTAAACATCCCTGCTAAGTAAGTTCCCTTAAAGTAATCTACCCAGAGATCTGTTTTATCTCATGGATCAGAACCTGATCATTTGGCCACCTAACTGCAAGGGAGGAAGCTTGCATTCCTATTCCAAGTGAAAATGTGTCCCTGGAAGGAGAGAATGGATATCAGATGGTATCTCACGGTCTTCAGTCCTGCTTCAGGGTTGGTGGGAGGGATCAGAAGTTCTGTCTGAGCACAGATGTATAACCTTGAACTAATCAAGAGCTGATCCTCGGCCCGAATGTGAGCTGAGGCTTTCTTTACTTGCCACCACTTTTACTGACTTAAGTGATCTAGGAATAAAAGAGTTACAGAGGAATGACCACAATATAAAGCAGGGAACCAGAGGATTGTACACTGTATAAATCAATGACCCCTTTGTACTCTTCAACTATTTCATGGTGGGTTTTTTTTCTCTCTATTGTACAGAGCATTTGGCCTTGTTGACCCTTAGCGAGTTATAAATTAGCCTATTCATCCTATGGAGGAAAAAGTGATAGTCACTTGAATGTAGTACATTCCATGTATTTTTTATTTGAAAAGCAATAATGTTTAAAAAGAGTACGTTTATTCATACAGTTTAGGTTGTCAGCGTATTAAAAGTACCCACAAAGTTAAGAATATACATTAACTGATGGAATTACAAAATGCCATCAACAATCATTTTTTCCCTAAATATTTATGTGTTAAAAATTTAGCTTAATTCTTATTAAATAAACATAAGCAAAATATTTGCTTCATTTCATTTAGACATATAATCTGAAAACAGATTTTAATTCCACCTTTTTTCTCAAGGATATTTGGGACCAGGAACAAGCAGTAGATTTTTTAGTTTAATTATAAGAAAGGACTTTTAACATTTTATTCTTTTTATTTGTCCTGTGTATATATCTACATGCTCTTCTGAGAAAGGGTGATTCAGATTTTTTAATTTGTTACTGCTGGTGGTGTCAAGCTAACAATTATTCAAGAATTACAAATTAATAAATGAGATGTGAAAGTAGTTTATGAAATGAGGATCGATGTGCATATTCTCAGCTACTTCTGGTTATAATAATGTGCGAAAACATTGCATTCATTTCATAGCAACACAGTTAGAACTCAAGCTGTGAGTCTGAAAGCAATGAAAATAATAAAATGGCCTATTTCTACAAAGAGCTTGAAGGAATTGTTTTGACTATTTGTATCTGAAGATCTGAAAGATGGGGAGGGGAAAAATTGTCACCCTACAATGGAAGTTATGTTAAGAGGCAAACGTGAACAAAAGAGCAGTTGCCATCGAAGAAAACCTCTTAAATGATGAAGAGACTGTGACTTCAGAAGTCAGAGGTCTTCACTACAGACAGGAGCTCTTTGCTTCCAAAAGCTTCACCACTTTCTGCTCCCCCAACAAAGGGCTGTCCTTTGACTGCATCAGCAGTCTTCCTTCTGTGACCCGACATCCTTCCCTTGAAGCAGTCTGGCCTCCCTTTCAAAAGGGAAGACACTTAGCTCCCCAGAATCTCTCTCACCCTAGGGCTATAGGTTAGAACTTCTCCAGGAAATTTCTTTTGACTTCACATATTCTGGAAAACCCCACTGTATTGTAAGAGAACCATTTAAAGTCTGAAAATTCAATGTGGTATGATGTCAGATGCTTGGAGACAGGTGGAGTATTTTCTGATTTCAGGGACACCTAACTCCTGACCCTTTATAATCTAAGTAATCAATACAAATTCAATGGAAACCAAAACTGTAGCGCTTGTTATTTTGAATAATACTAAGGGCCTTTCAGATTTTGACTGGCCCAAAATGAAACTTTTTCTAATGAGCAAAGCCAAACCCTTCCTGTAACAAAGGCCGTGTTCAGATGTCAGAGGAGCGGCACTGTGAACAGACTGTCTAGGACAGCTTCACAAGTTCAGCAGCGACATCATGAGACATTCCACGTCCTGTCATTTGATATCAGGTGCCCGGACAAGGTCTCTGAAACCGTGAAACAAGGATCAGTAACACAATGAGGGGAAAAAAAGGTGTGAATGGAATGAGTAATACTAAGTGGAATTAAGATTCTGCACTTGCTTCACCAAAGATTTATACTGAAGAAATTCCCAAACCTAAATAAAGGAGGACCTGGAATGTTGGAAAGCTTTCAGAGATGGAAACATGTGTGAAGCTGCCAAATGGGTCATTGTTTCTAAAAATGCTGTGTCCCAAGATGACAGCAAACTTGTTTTTCAGACAATTGGCATTCATTTCTGTGATTGCTCCAGGACTTCCTTCTTTCTTGATTCATCCAGAATATGTTCTGCTCTGAGAAGGCTGGAGAGCAATCCACATGTGTTGCCAAACTGAAGACTGTAACTGTTTAGGGGGTTTTGTATTTTATGATTATCATTTTCATTGTGTAAATGTTACTATAATATTTAGGAAAGGAAGAAATAGGTCACGTTGAGCATTCTGTCCAGTCATCAGTTCAGAAACCTCAGACCTCATAACCTATAAATAACTTCTTGTTAATGAGCTCTTTTTAAGTTCAAAGCACTAATTTATTATTTGTGTGTTTTAGTTCTTTTTCATCCTGATTATTCCTTAAAATGAAAGTCTTTTTCAATTGTGTTTGCCTTTGATAAGCATCAAAGATTTAGATGTGTTCTTTTTTGATTCATTGACTTTATCAGTGGTAGCTGGAAATGGTTTGTTGTGGAGCTACTCATTATTTCCTAAAGACTGGTCTCTATAAAAATTACATGTTGTTTTCCCCTTGCAATCCCTTCATTCCTACACCTACCCCATCCAGCTGTTTTCTGTGTCCCTGTGTCCCTGTCTTAATTAAAGTCTTTACCATTTATGCCAAGCTAGGAGTCATCCTCTATCATAGCTATTTTATTCCACCTGCAATCAATCACCCAGCCTTGACAGTTCTACTGCAGAGATGTCTTAAAATCTCTTGCTTCTTCTCCTTTTGGATTGTCTCCATAAGGTTCCTGAAATGACTTTAATTTTTTTAATTGAAGTATAGTTGATTTACAATGTTGTGTTAGTGTCTCCTCTACAGCAAAGTGAGTCAGTTGTACATATATCTACTCATTTTTAGATTCTGCTCCCATATAGGCCATTATAAGATATTGAATAGAGTTCCCTGAGCTATTCAGTAGGTTCTTGTTAGTTATCTATTCTATTTATAGAAACGTGTATATGTCAATCCCAATCTCCCAATTTATTCTTCCACCCACCCTTTCCATATTTGTTTTCTATGTCTGTGACTCAACTTCTATTTTGTAAATAGGTTCATTTGTACCATTTCTTTAGACTCCATGTATAAGTGATACCATATGATATTTGTCGTTCTCTGTCTGACTTCCCTCAGTGTGACAGTGTCCATGTCCATCCATATCTCTGCAAATGGCATCATTTCATTCTGTTTTATAGTGGAGTACTAGTCCACTGTATATGTGCACCAAATCTTCTTTATGCACTCCTCCGTTGATAGACATTAGGGTTGCTTCCATGTCCTGGTTATGGTAAATAGTGCTGCAGTGAACTCTGGAGTGCATGTGTCCTCTTGAATTATGCATGATTCAGCAATCCCACTCCTGGGCGTATATCTGGAGTATATCCTGAAATGACTTTCTACCATGACCCAGCAGCCCCTTTCTTCTTCCACCCCCCCACCCCTCCCCCTTTCCTATTAGCCCTCATAGGCTATGCCTATGGAGTTGTTTCTCTGGTGAAAGCTTCCACTTATCCCAGTTGCATGCAGGGTGACCTCCACAACCCCTCGGAAGGCACCAAGGCTACTTCTTGTCCTACCTCTGTTCCTCTTTCCAGGCTTATTTCCTGCCGCATTGTCCCATGCCCTGTACTTCTAGGTACTGGACCATCCCACTGTCCTCTAAAATTCTATGCCTTTAACTATTCTGTATCTTCACACATGCATTCCTTGCACCTTGAAAGCCCTTCCTCACGCTCTCTGCCAGGCCAGTTTTCACTACAATTCAGCCCCAGTGTCTCTTTACCATGGCACCTTTCTCCTCATCATCAGGTAGAGTGTGCTCCTTCTTGAAGTCTGTTGAAACCTGTGTTATAGTTTGTGCCACATTTTGTTGGAATCGTCTTTCTGCATGGCTGCCTATAGATATTCTGAGAGCTCTGTGACCGCAAAAACTGAGTTTTATTCATCTTCTGATTCCTATTTCCAAGCAGAGGACCTGGTACAAAGCAGGAGCTTGGAAAGTTTGTTTACCAAATGATTCCATAAGGCAGGCATTTCAAACTGCTGTAAGCTTTAAGAAGAGTAAGTTGTCTGTCAGTGTTCTCTGAGAAAACCCTTATACATGGGCAATGAATTTTAGCAGCAAGGAAGTTCTGCATGAAATCAACAAATGAAGCTACAATTGTTTAGTCACCAAGTCATGCCCAACTCTTTGTGACACCATGGACTGTGGCCTGCTATGCTCCTCTGTCCAAGAGCAAGGTCTTAAATGGGATCATACCCTGCTAACATTCATCCATCTAGTCATTCAACAAACATGTTTGAGAATCCACTCTGTGCCAGGTACGACTCTAGATGTATCAGCTAAGCAGCTGTGGGGAGAGATTGGGTAGCCTTTACAGGCATACCAGGAAACTCAGCTATTAATTATTCTCCCAGCACTATTCCTTAGAAAATGAGCAATAAATGATGTGTGCCTGTATATTTTTGTGTTTGTTTTTTTTAGTCACTAAATTGTGTCCAGCTCTTTTTGCACCCCTGTGAGCTGTAATCCGCCAGCCTCCTCTGTCAATAGGAGCTTTCAAGCAAGAATATTGGAGTGGGTTGCCATGTCCTTCTCCAGGCCTGACCCAGGGATCAAACTCATGTCTCCTGCATGGCAGGTGAATTCTTTATCTCTGAGCCAGCAGGGTAGCCTGCCTGTATAATACACATATACATCTCTCTCTCTCTCTCTCTCTCTGTGTCTCTCTCTCTATATATAGAGAGAGATATGGATATGAAGTGATATTCAAAATTTTTTTACCACCAGCAGGGCACAGACACTAACCAAGCAGGTGATATATTTATTTTCCCCTTGAAGCCCTTACCCACAAAAAAAGTATGCAGGAATGGCCTGGAGAAAGGTGGGAGGAAACACAGTAAAATGATCTGCCAACAAGCCAGGACTGATGGTGCAGGATTGAAGAGAGATTTTTGTCTTTCCATCTGTATTTCTTCCCAGTCTCACTGGGAAAAAAATCAGTAATGAATTAGATATTGAAGCATCTTATTTCTTTAATTTTTTTCTGCTTAAAAATTTTTTTTAATTGGAAGATAATTACTTTACAATATTGTGATGGTTTCTGCCATACAGCAACATGAATCAGCCATAAGTATATGTATTTCCCCTCCCTCTTGAACCTCCCTCCCACCTCTCTCCCCATCTCACCCTTCTAAGTTGTCACAAAGCAAATTATTTCTTTAATTTTTGAGTAGCCACACACCACTGATATCCATCTTCTAAATACTATCAATGTCAGTGCTGAGAAACATGTCATTACTTTTTTAAAAAAGTAGCTTTTTTTTTCAAAAGCAGAGCAGTGGTCAACCAAGAGAGATGATAAACCCAATCTTTACCAGCAGAGCTGATAATGATCAGTCAGTTGCATGCTATTTTGCAGCTGATACCTCTTCCAACAACAAAAAAATAAGGGAAAAAATGATATTAATTGCAAAAGTTTCACAGATGTCTGCAGCAGTTGACCAGAGCTCCTGGGTTATTGCTTGTCAGACTATTAATGGGTTTGGCTAACCATGACAGTCATTACTTTTCCCCCTCCTGTGAGCTACTTTCTGTGTAATTTATGCATAGGTTTTGCCAAGATTTGACAACTTTCAGGATATTAACATAAAATTAGACTGCAGAGCTGAACAATGGGTGGCTTTAAAATTAGCTGTGGTGAAAACCAAACAGAATTGGTTTTTCCTTTACATTGCTGCTAAGTTTATTATTGTTGTCTTTCTTTCTGGATGTAAGAGTTCATGTCGGCAATTCTGCAAAGACTAGCGAAAAGAGGAAGGCCCTGAGAGGGGCTTGATACCCTATGACCTTGGAGAAAGGGTTCTTTGTAATCCAGGCAAGTTTCCACCTGAAAGAACGCCTGACAAGGGCTTAAATGAACTGGTGTAACCACCATTCCTGAAATTTACCAAAGCACACCCACATTTTGAAGCTCATCTGAGAGGTGAACTGTTCCTTTGCCATCTCTCAGATCCACACAGCTTGCTCCATGAATGCCATTACAGAATGCGATGTGTGTGTTAATAAGCCAGGACATCTGGTAACCAGCTTTTTTCTGATTCATTAACTGACTCTGCTTCTGTGGCCAGGAGGGATGAGAGGAGAAACTGGATGATTTTGCTTTGAGCAAATGGGCATTTGATGTATGCCTTGCTTCCCAGGACTTGCCTCAAGTTTTAAACTTTACCCTAAGGTTAGCGTTTAAATGCAAGCAACCTTTGGTGAACAGTATTTTGTCCCATACAGAAAATATATAGTATTTAATTAGGTGTGTATACTTTGAGAATGCAGGAATGCAGCAAAGAGGAAAGGAATCTTAGAAAATAGCTTAAATCCTGTTTTAAAGCAGAGGATGGGGGAAATGAAGAATTTGCTCAGAATCACAGAGGTATAGTAGTGGCAAAGAGGGAGCCAGACTCCAGGTCTCTTGAACCTCAATCCAATCTTTTTACCTCAACACATTGCTTTTATTAATTTTCACTTTTCTATTTGCCTTTACTGTTATTTTTAGTTCATCAAGCATTGCTCGATGTTTCTTTTTTGACCTCTTGTTCAAATGCCTTTAGAACATTTCAAGTAGACTATAAGTGCTGAATCTGTTCTGTCTCCTCTAATAAGTGATTAGGGACCCATTCAAGCATTGATAAAAGGTACTTAGGGATAGTTAATTTAAACTTTTGAAGAATGGACAACTTCAATCCAGGTTTTGAACAGCCTTAGGGACTAGAATTAACTAGAATACAATGAGAAAACTCTAATGGAAAATAGAGCAAGGTTATGAAAACCTCTCAGTGAGGAAGGTATTTAAAAAAAAATCTTTTAAATACTATTACCTCATCAGAAAGTGTTTTGTTTTTTTTTTAATCTTTTTATTGAAGTAAATCAGGTCCAAATGCTCAAGGGTGTGATAAAGTAAGGGAAGTCTGACTTGACGGTACATGTTGGGAGATGAAATGGACAATGAAGTTTCCATATGTTGTTTTTATGCAGTAATTAGAAACTGTCACACACCGTTTCATTTTTTCATTTCCTTGGGCTTATTTGCATGTTGGAACTTCCTTTGGAGCAAAATGGAGAGCATCAAACTGGCACCCAGTTGAAATGAGGAGCAGTGGCTGGTGGGCGTCCTCCCCACCTGGGAGGCAGGAAGGAAGCCAGAGGCAGGTAGTGTCAAGGCGCAGAAGACAGCTGCCCTGGCTGCCGTTCAGATGGCGCCTCATCCTGCCTGGTTCGGATGCTGACCAAGCCTCCAATTGGTCTTCATGGAGCACTTTGGCTCCCCTAAGCTGATCTCCCTCTTAAAGCACTTTCATCTCATTCGAATTATCTTTCCTTTTCTATTTTTCTGGGCAGACTTGAAGGCAGAAACCCTATCTTTCCTATTGCCAGGTACAATATGATTCCCATGGGTCTTTAGCAAATCTGAATATATAATCTTTTCATCTCTGTATCCTTATATTTTCTATCTTTTTAGGGATCTTCAGCATTGTTAAAAAAAAAAAAATACAGAACCAGAATAAACTAAGCAGTTTTCATTTGATGAGGACTATGACTAGAAGATGTAAACTCCAGAACTCTTTTGAATGTCAATTTTGTTCTAAAAATTTGCTATTTTCTACTACTGAGCTGTTACCAGTGAACTGAGAAATTCCAGAAAGCTGGAGGTAGAAAGAAACTTCATTTGTCTGGGGTGAATTATCTTTCTGGATAGCTATCCAACTGAATTCTTACAAGACCTGAAACCATAAGAAGAACTGAATTAATTACATGGGCATGGTTTGACTTATGACACAATAAAAGAATTTCCAAAAACTACATTGTTGTCAGAAAGCAATTCCTTGGGAAGTTTAAAATGCCATCTTAATGAAATCCTTTAAATAAATCACTTACTTAAAAATAAGGATGAGCATCATGAAAAAATTAAAAAGAAACTCTAATTGATCCTACCTCACAAGGCAATCATCATTACTGTTTTTTTTTTTTTTTTTTTACTTTTTCTGCAATCATTACTGTTTTGACATTTATCCTTTGACTTTTTTGAGTAAGACTATTGGTGTGTGTGTGGGCGCTCTATGACTATGTCTGTGTGTCTATTGGTGTGTGTGTGGGCGCTCATGACTATGTTTGACTTGCCATGACACTTTGAACTATAGCTTGCCAGGCTCCTCTGTTCATGGAGAATTCCTAGGTAAAGTACTGGAGTGGGTTGCCATTTCCTCCTCCAACAGATCTTCCTGAACCAGGGGTCAAACCGGAATCTCCTCTGTTTCCTGCATTACAGGCAGATTCTTTACCCGCTGAGCCATCAGGTAAAAAGATGACTAATAACAAATCTAATATTTTATATTTTTCTGACATAAAAGGCATCAAGAATATTTTTTCAAGACAAATATTTCTACTACATCATTTTAATGGCTTTATAGTTTTTATAGCATATAGGCATTCTATATTTCATTTAGGCAATCTCATTTTCTTTAGATATCTGGATTGTTTTAAATTTTTTCTCATCATAATTAATGTGATAATCATTGTTGACTCAAGAAGGCAATGGCAACCCACTCCAGTACTCTTGCCTGGAGAATCCCAGGGATGGGGGAGCCTGGTGGGCTGCCGTCTATGGGGTCGCACAGAGTTGGACACGACTGAAGCGACTTAGCCAGGAGCAGCAGCATTGTTGACTATTCATCTTAGGTTTATCTTTGTTTCCTTGGGATATATTTTCAGAAACAGAAATGCTTAGCAAAAGGCTATAGCCATTTTTAAGGCTTTTGATACATATTGTCATTTGCCTTCCAGAAAAGTTGCATTAATTTAGAATCCCACCAACAGAGCATGATGCACTTGTTTCCTAGTTCCTCTGCCAGTACTCAGCATTATGGTTCTTTTTAATCTTTACTAATCTGAGTAGTGAAAGATGGTGTCTCTTCGTTGTTGTAATTAATCCATTCTTGAAACCAAAATTTCTGAAGACAGCATGGTACCCATTTTCTCCTGTATGCGGCTGACTCCATCAGTAGTTATGCCTAGAATCCATTGTCACTTGTGTTTTATAGCACGGCCATGGTTTTACAGCAGGTGAAACTAATCTGTGTAGACCACAAGGCTCTTTGATCTCCTGGAAAATACAGATTTATGCAAACAAAGCTTGGGGGCCCTCTTCTTCTTGTGTCTGGGAAGATGCAAAAGGCAATAAAATTTAAAAGCCATACTTTGCTTGGTGCTCAGGGAGAAAGGAGTGAGATGGCTGGAAGAGGACAGCGTTACTGGTCCGCCCAGTGGACGGCATCCTCTGGCCGCATCACAACTGCTAGAGGTGACTGTGTTGGTATCTGTAACATGTTGATGTGTGAAGTGAAAAAATGAATCCCATTCCTCAGGAGAGTCCTGCATATGTCAAGTATATTGTCTCATTAAGCCAATCCATTTATCAACCCACTGAATGCCAATTAAATTGCACAGGATGGTGCAGGTATATGGTGGGCTGTTGGTGCCAAACTTTATTACAGCTGAGCTTTTCTGGCGCGGTATGTTCCACCCAGCAAAATGGCAGGCATATCAAAGCCAAATTAAATGTTCTTGAAATAATGCCTTTAAAGAGGATGAAATGCCGCAACCTGGCAGTAGAGAATGTGAAATGTAATGTCAGTTCTTAGTGTACTTTTAGTTCCAATGAAGATGTCAAGGCTCAGATCCAGCCAGTGCCAAATGTCTTCACAGCGTGCAAATTAGATCAGTGTAATTTCATCAGGAGAATGATCAGACTCTGCTGTAGTTATGGCTGAATTCACTGCTTCTGCCGAGGGCTGGGTTGAGGACCGGGGCCCCAGCTGAGCTCTCACTGACGTCCTCAGAAAGAGAGAGACCTGATTTAACGCACCGTTCTCTTGATGCGGCTGTTGAAAGTCGGTCCCACCTCTCAGACACATTGCTAAGTAAGCATATAACAGAGATTACAATGATGTTGTTTGGGATTTTTAAAAAAATGTGTTTAGTGAAGATTAAACTCCAAGTAAGTGAAATACTAAGCTAGCTGCCAGAAGAGTATTAGAAGCAGAAGAGCTTTATATTTGTAATTAAACATAAAATTTGTGCAAAATCATAAAGATGTTGGCATTAAAT
The DNA here is from genome assembly GCF_019320065.1 of Cervus canadensis. NCBI lineage: Eukaryota > Metazoa > Chordata > Mammalia > Artiodactyla > Cervidae > Cervus > Cervus canadensis. The sequence continues at coordinate 59,527,006 of NC_057400.1, forward strand.
ACTGAGAGGGTTCAAATTTCAGATATATTTGGAAATACATATATAATCTAATTAATTGATATTTAGTATAATGATAAATATTCTTAAGAAGTACTACAGATAAATTGCTAATACAAAATAAAGACTACTGAAAATCTCTGAGAAACAGAAGCCCAAGAGGAATGCTGTGACTAATTTTCAGTGTTAAGTACAGGAGAAATGGGCCAGGGTATATATCTTGGGAAGGAAACTATAAGTGGTTTTAACATTTGACATAAATTGAAATAAACTGATTTTTTAAATTTATTTTTAATTGGAAGGTAAATGCTTTACAATATTGTGTTGGCTTCTGCCATACGAAAGCGAATCAGCCACAAGTATACATATATCCTGTCCCTCTTGAACGTCCCCCTGACCCCCACCGTATCCCACCCCTCTAGGTTGTCACAGAGCACTGGGTTGAGCTCCCTGTGTTATACAACAACTTCCCATTAGCATTCTATTTTAAATATGGTAATGTATATGTTTCAATGCTACTCTCTCAATTCGTCCCACCTTCTTCCCCCTCTGTATCCAAAGTTCATTCTCTCTGTCTGTAGCTCTATTCCTGCCAGGCAGATAGGTTCTTCAGTACCATTTTTCTAGATTCCATAAACATGCATTAATATACGCTATTTGGTTTTCTTTCTCTGCTTCGCTTCCCTCTGAATAACTGGCTCTAGTTCCATCCTCTTCGCTAGAACTGACTCAAGTGTGTTCCTTTTTATGGATAAGAAGTTGTGGTACATATATACAATGGACTATTTTAGTCATAAAAAGAAATAAACTGACTTTATCATGAGGTCACTTTTCATCATAAAATTGTTTTCTATTTTGAAATTGTTTCATAATGCAGCACTATGCATAATGCATAACTATACTCTGAAATGTTATTTTAGTTTAAAAATTGATTTTTCTTTTTCTTTTCACATGCACAATAAACTGTGGAAAATTCAGAAAGAGGTGGGAATACTAGACCACCTGACCTGCCTCTTGAGAAATCTGTAAGCAGGTCAGGAAGCAACAGTTAGAACTGGACATGGAACAACAGACTGGTTCCAAATCGGAAAGGAGTTCGTCAAGGCTGTATATTGTCAATTGCTTATTTAACTTATCTTCAGAGTACATCATGAGAAATGCTGGGCTAGATGAAGCACAAGCTGGAATAAGGATTGCCAGGAGAAATATCAATAACCTCAGATATTCAGATGACACCACCCTTATGGCAGAAAGTGAAGAAGAACTAAAGAACCTCTTGATGAAAGTGAAAGAGAGTAAAAAAGTTGGCTTAATGTTCAGTATTCAGAAAACTAACATTGTGGCATCTGGTCACATCACGTCATGGCAAATAGATGGGGAAACAGTGGCAGACTTTATTTTGGGGGGCTCCAAAATCATTGCAGATGGTAACTGAAGCCATGAAATTAAAAGATGCTCACTACTTGGCAGGAAAGTTATGACCAACCTAGACAGCATATTAAAAACCAGAGACATTATTTTGCCAACAAAGGTCCATCTAGTCAAGGCTATGGTTTTTCCAGTGGTCATGTATTGATGTGAGAGTTGGACTATAAAGAAAGCTGAGCACTGAAGAATCAATGCTTTTGTACTGTGGTGCTGGAGAAGACTGTTGAGAGTCCCTTGGACTGCAAGGAGATCAAACCAGTCCGTCCTAAAGGAAATCAGTCCTGAATATTCATTGGAAGGACTGATGCTGAAGCTGAAACTCCAATCCTTTGGCCACCTGGTGCAAAGAACTGACATTGAAAAGACCCTGATGCTGGGAAAAATTGAAGGCAGGAGGAGAAGGGGACAACAGAGGATGAAATGGTTGGATGGCATCACTCAATGGCCATGAGTTTGAGTAAACTCTAGGAGTTGGTGATGGACAGGGAAACCTGGTGTGCTGCAGTCCATGGGGTCGCAAAGAGTCGGACACAACTGAGCAACAGAACTGAATGAACTGAATTGAACGGTGCCAAGATTCCTCTTGGAATTTGTTGCCATATCCTCAGTATAGAAAACAAATCCCAACACATGAGTGACATTCCCAAGAGGAGCTAGAATATTTGCAGTATTTCATGTTTAAAGACGTTATGGTTGATTTTCAGCCTTTTCAAACCATATGCATTCTGCTAATATAATAATAATATAATTATATAAAATTATATAAATATATATAATTGTATATAAACATATAATTTATATGATTATATAAATTTATATATAATTCCAAGGCAAACCATTCAATATCACGGTAATCCAAGCCTATGCCCCAACCAGTAACGCTGAAGAAGCTGAAGTTGAACAGTTCTGTGAAGACCTGCAAGCCCTTTTAGAACTAACACCCAAAATATATGTCCTTTTCATTATAGGGGACTGGAATGCAAAAGTAGGAAGTCAAGAAACACCTGGAGTAACAGGCAAATTTGGCCTTGGAGTACGGAATGAAGCAGGGCTAATAGAGTTTTGTCAAGAGAACGCACTGGTCATAGCAAACACCCTCTTCCAACAACACAAGAGAAGACTCTACACATGGACATCACCAGATGGTCAACACTGAAAGATTGATTCTATTCTTTGCAGCCAAAGATGGAGAAGCTCTATACAGTCAGCCAAAACAAGACTAGGAGCTGACTGTAGCTCAGATCATGAACTCCTTATTGCCAAATTCAGACTTAAACTGAAGAAAGTAGGGAAAACCACTAGACCATTCAGGTATGACCTAAATCAAATCCCTTATGACTACACAGTGGAAGTGAGAAATAGATTTAAGGGACCAGATCTGACAGACAGAGTGCCTGATGAACTAAGGACGGAGGTTCGTGACATTGTACAGGAGACAGGGATCAAGACCATCCCTAAAAAGAAATGCAAAAAGGCAAAATGGCTGTCTGAGGAGGCCTTACAAATAGCTGTGAAAAGAAGAGAAGCAAAAAGCAAAGGAGAAAAGGAAAGATATTCCCATTTGAATGCAGAGTTCCAAAGAATAGCGAGGAGAGATAAGAAAGCCTTCCTCAGCAATCAATGCAAAAATAGAGGAAAACAATAGAATGGGAAAGACTAGAGATCTCTTCAAGAAAATTAGAGATACCAAGGGAACATTTCATGCAAAGATGGTTTGATAGAGGACAGAAATGGTATGGACCTAACAGAAGCAGAAGATACAGAGAAGAGGTGGCAAGAATACACAGAAAAACTGTACAAAAAAGATCTTCACGACCCAGATAATCACGATGGTGTGATCACTCACCTAGAGCCAGACATCCTGGAATGTGAAGTCAGGTGGGCCTTAGAAAGCATCACCTCGAACAAAGCTAGTGGAGGTGATGGAATTCCAGTTGAGCTATTTCAAATCCTGAGAGATGATGCTGTTAAAGTGCTGCACTCAATATGCCAACAAATTTGGAAAACTCATCAGTGGCCATGGGACTGGAAAAGGCCAGTTTTCATTCCAATCCCTAAGAAAGGCAATCCCAAAGAATGCTCAAACTACTGCACAATTGCACTCATCTCACACGCTAGTAAAGTAATGCTCAAAATTCTCCAAGCCAGGCTTCAGCAATATGAGAACTGTGAACTTCCAGATGTTCAAGCTGGTTTTAGAAAGGCAGAGGAACCAGAGATCAAATTGCCAACATTGGCTGGATAATGGAAAAAGCAAGAAAGTTCCAGAAAAACATCTATTTGTGCTTTATTGACTATGTCAAAGCCTTTGACTGTGTGGATCACAATAAACTGTGGAAAATTCTGAAAGAGATGGGAATACCAGACCACCTGACCCACCTCTTGAGAAACCTGTATGCAGGTCAGGAAGCAGCAGTTAGAACTGGACATGGACCAACAGACTGGTTCCAAATAGGAAAAGGAGTACGTCAAGACTGTATATTGTCACCCTGCTTATTTAACTTACATGCAGAGTACATCATGAGAAATGCTGGGCTGGAAGAAGCACAAGCTGGAATCAAGATTGCCGGGAGAAATATCAATAACCTCAGATATGCAGATAAGACCACCCTTATGGCAGAAAGTGAAGAACTAAAGAGCTTCTTGATAAAAGTGAAAGAGGAGAGTGAAAAAGTTGCCTTAAAGCTCAGCATTCAGAAAACTAAGATCATGGCATCTGGTCCCATCACTTCATGGGCAATAGATGGGGAAATAGTGGAAGCAGTGTCAGACTTTATTTTTTTGGGCTCCAAAATCACTGCAGATGGTGATTGCAGCCATGAAATTAAAAGACGCTTACTCCTTGGAAGGAAAGTTATGACCAACCTAAACAGCATATTAAAAAGCAGAAACATTACTTTGCCAACAAATGTCCATCTAGTCAAGGCTATGGTTTTTCCAGTGGTCATGTATGAATATGAGAGTTTGACTGTGAAGAAAGCTGAGGGCCGAAAAATTGATGCTTTTGATCTGTGGTATTGGAGAAGACTCTTGAGAGTCCCTTGGACTGCAAGGAGATCCAACCAGTCCATCCTAAAGGAGATCAGTCCTGGGTGTTCATTGGAAGGACTGATGCTGAAGCTGAAACCCCAATACTTTGGCCACCTCATGCAAAGAGTTGACTCATTGGAAAAGACCCTGATGCTGGGAGGGATTGGGGGCAGAGGAGAAGGGGACAACAGAGGATGAGATGGTTGGATGGCATCACCGACTCGATGGACATGAGTTTGAGTAAACTCTGGCAGTTGGTGATGGACAGGGAGGCCTGGCATGCTGCGATTCATGGGGTTGCAAAGAGTCGGACACGACTGAGCAACTGAACTGACTGACTGACTGACTGATAATATAATATGTTATAATATTTAATTCATATTTGCCTATTTTAAAATATATGTTGACAATGCTAACTAATGAAGAGGAAAATTTAAAATACCCATATTTCACTATCTAAACATAGCAATGCCAGTACTTTTATGTATTTGTTCTAGTCTTAAGCCAGTACACACCTGTTTTATTTTCAATTTGGGGTTTTGTTATTCATATAGTTTTGTCTTCTACCTTTAATATATCATGCACATTTTTCTCTGCCAATTAAACAGTCTTAAAATGAATTTAATGCTACAGGATACTCTACTGTGTGTAACATCTCCAATTATTGAATATTTATATCATAATGCATTTTTAGTTCAGATCAGTTCAGTCGCTCAGTCATGTCCAACTCTTTGCGACCCCATGGACTGCAGCACACCATGCCTCACTGTCCATCACCAACTCCCAGAGTTTACTCAAACTCATGTCCATTGAGTCGGTGATGCCATCCAACCACCTCATCCTCTGTCATCCCCTTCTCCTCCCACCTTCAATCTTTCCCAGCATCAGGGTCTTTTCGAATGAGTCAGTTCTTTGCATCAGGTGGCCAATGCATTTTATGATATAGCTATTTACTGTCACAGTGAACATCCTTACAAATAAATCTTTGTCCACATTTAATTCATTTCTTTGGATGGATTTCTAAGAAGTGGAATTAACTGAGTTAAATATATGAATTTTCAAAGTTCTTGTTACTACCATGCTACTTCTTATACTCTATCTATAAATCTACAATTTATAGCCCCCAAGAAAAACAGTATCTTTACAGAATCAGATACATAAAACAATTCATTTATTTTCCCAAACTATATTATGACTTCTGCATTTTGTTGTTGTTCAGTGACCAAGTTGTGTCCAGTTCTTTGTGACCCCATGGTTTGCAGCACGCCAGGCTTCCCTGTCCTTCACTATCTCCCGGACTTTGTCCAAGTTCATGTTCATTGAATTGGTGTTGCCATCCAACCATCTCTCCTTGCCTGCTTCTCCTTCTGCTTTCAATCTTTCCCAGCATCAGGGTCCTTTCCAGTGAGTCAGCTCTTCATATCAGGTGGCCAGAGTATTGGAGCTTCAGCTTCACTATCAATCCTTCCAATGAGTATTCAGGACTGATTTCCTTTAGGATTGAGTGGTTTGATCCCCTTGCTCTCAAGAGTCTTCTCCAGCACCACAGTTTGAAAGCATCAATTCTATGTAATTAATAGCTCTACATAATTAATAGACTTCTACATGTCAAACCTTAAATTTCATAGAAATGGGATGAAGGATAGTTCAAAACACTCGAAAACTACCTGAAATCTGAAAATAAAACTATGGCTGTCCTCCTTCTCTTGTTCTTCACAGTGGAAGATGTATGTATATGTACTCTCAGTTACTGGAAAATATTTTGATTGGTACAATTAATTTAGAACATGCTTAAAGTCAATGAAAAATTATGATTCCAAGTTTTCAAACTGTTTTGACATTCTCCCAGTACATTTAATTGGTATAGATAAGATAACTTATTAAAATTACTGTTATACTTTGAATCATTTTTCAGTCCCGTGTATCTCTTCAGAATCATTTAGACTCTGTACTATGGACCTTACTTTCATGTCCTATTTTAGCAATATACACAAGACCCAAGGCTATCTCTCAGGCTTGCCAAGACCCAGATGCCAAGCCTTGGAACATTCTAGTAGCAACATCTGGTCTTTTGGTGAGTTCTATGGGCTTGGAACTGCCTCTGAGGATATTATATGGTCAAGCAATCTATTGGTATTTGGACTGGGTGCTCTCTGAGGAAACATATGCTTTTCTGCTCTCTTTGAATATATAGCACAAAACATTAAAGCTATTAATTATGTAGAAAAGTGATGTTTTCTATACAAAATCATTTATTTTAAAATTTTACTTGTTTAATTGCTAGTGTTGCATTCCAACCTAGTGTCCAGCTGTTTGTGAATTTTTTCAGGAGTCAAAGGGACAGTGATTATTTTAGTTCTGGAAAATTTTGAACTGTACCAAATTCATGAAAAGTGGCCAAATTTGCAATCAGGAGTGATTTTTATAATTTATGGTTGTTGAAAAATTATACCTCCAAGATGCTGCCTCAAAATAAGTTTCCTAGTTTATTGTGTTCAGAATACTTTCTAAATGAATACCATACTGTGACTCACTATGATATCTGGTTTCCTCTCATTAGATGGCTAAAGGTCTGTTTTCATGTCTTTCTCAATCAAGAGATTAAAATCCATGTTCAAGTAATACCAGTGATTTATTTAAAGTTATTATCAATTTAGCATAAAGAATAATCACAACTGTCTTCCTTTTTGAGTATGCAAGATTAGCCAGAAACAAAAAAAAAGTGCAATTAAATTAACATATTGCCTCCAACAATTTTTTATTTTTCAAGTGAAAAGATAAAAATGCATTTATGAATATTGTGCCTAATACGTGGAAAATAAGATCTAAACCACATCACAAACCACATGGACTTCTTCAGATAAATCTTTATCCTTTTGTTTTTAGAAATTGCTAGACTTTCCTTAATAAACAGTTTGTCATGAGTTTATAAAAATATAGTTCATTTTCATTGATAATGAAATATTCAAATTTTCACTTTCCTAAAAGTATGTTTTCCTTAAAAGTTTAAAATCAGAAATTTGTTCCAATTTTAGTGTTTAATTTTCTTTTAGTATTTTTAAAAGTGAACATTATATAATCTTAGATCACTACTTAGTGAGTGATTAGCATTTTCTGCCATAATTTCAAATTGTGTACATATAAATGTCTATTTTTTGCAGTGAAATCAGAGGAACTTCCTATTAGGTATCAACTGAATATTTACCCACCTTTCACAAGAAGTAGGAAAAATCCTTGCTATTGTATAAGGACGATTTAAATGTCATTTCCCTAGTATCTAAATGACTAAGATTAAGGATTGTTTTCATAGATGTGAATAGACAGTTCTCAGGTAAGCCCAATGCAGTGAGAATTGTTGATTGAGTAGCAAAATTGTAGCGAATGGTCAGTTGAAGGCATTTAGGTTTTAACATCTCTGCTTTATTATAAGAGGTATGATTTTTTTTTTAACTGCAAACTTTGGAAACAACCAAATTAGCCCAAGTGATTTGAGTTAATATATCCTGTTTTGTAAAACTATCAATTTGAACAAAACTGTAACTAATTATCTTATGAACAGACAACTAAGAGAGAGAGATCTTTTGGTTTGTTGTTCAGTCTCTAAGTTGTGTCCAACTCAGTTCATGCAACCCCATGAACTGCCACACGCCAGGCTTCCCTGTCCTTCACTATCTCCTGGAGTTTGCTCAAACTCATGTCCATTGAGTCAGTGATGCCATCCAACTGTCTCATCCTCTGTTTCCCCCTTCTCCTCTTGCCCTCAATCTTTCCCACCATCAGGGTCTTTTCCAGTGAGTTGGCTCTTCACATCAGGTAGCCAAAGTATGGAGTTCCAACTTCAGCATTGGTCCTTCCAATGAATTTCAGGACTGATTTCCTTTAGGATTGACTGGTTTGATTTCCTTGCTGTCCAAGCGACTCTCAAGAGTCTTCTCCAGCACCACAGTTTGAAAGCATCATTTCTTTGGGGCTCAGCCTTCTTTATGGTCCAGCTCTTGCATCCATACATGACTGGAAAAACCATAGCTTTGACAATATGGATGCATTTGGCTCAAAGCTCAGACTCAACAATCATATAAAAACTACTGAACCACATTTAATTTTGTTCCTTTCTCATCATACCTATACTTCCTTTCACTTCTTAAATATGTACTTTCTCATTGGCTTCTTGTTCCTATGTGCAGGGTCTAAAATCTTCCAGGCTCCTTCTTATTAGATAGAAGCCCCAGAACTTCATGATACCATTGATTACTACTTTGTCTTGTCCCTGGCTTCATTGAGCAGTATGGCATCGGGGCTAGTTTAGCTTTGGTTCACTTGTTCTTTCTGACTTTGATTCTAATGGTCACTCTCTTCTCCATGTAGTCTGAACAAAATGGGCAAAACTTTTATTCTATCCCTATTGGGAAAAAAATCTTTGGGCTGGAAATCAGCCACCCAACTGTGGACGGGACAGTAATTTGTCTCTGCTTTGACTCTTTCACAGATCACCTGTTAGGCATATTTTCCATTGCATGAGAGCAGTGATGGCACCAGAACAGTGGTCTCCAGCCTGAGACTGAGGCAATACACTGCATCATGCGTGTGGGTGGGAGAAAGGGTCAGAGAGAGAGAGACGTGGGCAGGAGGCTTACCTAACTGGAACAGTGGCTACACTTCGAGAAAGGAGGGCAGGAAAGTTTCAAGCTTTACCTAGGGTAAGCATATTCAGGCCTTGAAATTCTGCCAGTAATGTTGGGATTAAGAAGCAGTTACAACAGTTTTGTGCAGAGAAGTTACATTCATGCAATTACAAGCTGCTTGGAAGTTTCTGTTTTTTTCTTCCTTATATTTTCCTCTTCCTGTACCCTTCTTTATCACTTATCTTTTTTTGCTCTTAGAAAACTCTTATTGGGTGACATCAGCAAAAGTAACAGAGCAAGAAATTCTGAAAATTCTCTCCTTTGTAAGAAACAATGAGAAAACTGGCAAAAATGGTCAGAATCCATTTCTCAAAACTGTGAAAGTAAACCAAAGAAGTTCAGCTCTTCAGGAAGCGTTTAGTCAATAAGATGGCTGAATCATGGTAAGAACAGTGAGTTTTGTGTCATTCTAACTTGTGCTGTTTTCATCCAACTCCCCAGATCAGTGCTAACCTTGAAAGCTAACTGCCCCAACAGTCTAAAAACCAACAGTCTGGCAGGCATTAAAAGAGCAGGATATGGGCAGAGCTCCTTCAAAGTTGATCCGTCTAGTGGTTGTCTAGGACACTCTACCTGCAAGATTGTCTTTATTTGACCTTACCACCAGTGTCAAAGTCTTTACCATAGGGCTTTTATAGAAAACAATTACAGGAAATTGTTAAGATTGTAGCTGAGTCATGAGTAACAGTTGAAGCAAACAATAGACTGATTAAAAACTTAAAAGGAGAAGCTGGGAAATGAGATGTCCACAGGGACTTTGGGAAACTCCAAGATATTCCTGGTAATCTAAAAAGTTGTCCAGGACTGTGTGTATGTTCAGAAAAGACCCTGAAAAGCCCTCAGTGCTTACCCTCTGCTGATGTTGGGGTTCTACGCAAGTTGGAAGGGAAGGCTAAGGCAGAGCTCTCAACTAACTGCCTGGCACAGTGACAAGGATACACAGAGCCCTTTGTCAAAGATAAGGACACTTATTGGTTCTAGGCATTGGAGAAAGTATCTGTCCAATTATAAGCTGACAACTAACCTAAGTGAGCAGAGATTTCAGTGGCCAAGGATGACAAAAAATACAGTGTTTATAGGATTAAGTCAGAAAAGTCACCAAAGAACAAACAGCAATAGTAACAAACCCTGGGAAGGGGGAGATTCTGATTTCCATAGTTCCCACATTACATTTGTAGAAGGAAATGACAGCCTACTCCAGTATTCTTGCCTGGAGAATTCCATGGACAGAGGATCCTGGCAGCCTGCAGTCCATGGGCTTGCAAAAGAGTCAGACATGACTGAGCGACTAAGCACACACTTCACGCACACACACACACACATTAATCATTTCTATCTCTATATTGGTATTCTCTACTTGGGAAAAAAACATAGAAAATGTGATCATATCTGTAATGAGTAGAGATTAGTAATCAAAAACATCTCACAAAGTCTAGGACCAAATTACTTCACTGATTAAAGCAACAGAACTATTAAAGAAGAATTAATACTAATACATTCCAAGTTCTTCCACAAAAAACAAGGACAAAGGAATACATCAAAATTCATTGTCTGAGACTAATATTTCCATGATACTAAAATTAGACAAAGATAACACAAAACTACAAGCCAATATTCTTTATAAATATAGACCCAAAAAGTCATTAGCAAAATACTATCAAACTGAATACGGTAATGTATAAAAAGTATTCTGCACTATGTCAGAGTGGGATTTATTCCAGAATGTAAGGTCAGTTTAACACATGAAAATCAATCAAGATGATATTAATAGAATAAAAGATAAAACCACATGATCATCTCAGTAGACACAGAAGAGGCATTGACATGATCCAGTATCCTTTACTGATAAAAAGTACCCGACAAACTAGACATGAAATTTTTCAACCTGATAAAGCATATACAGGAATCCCCCACTTTTTCTGAAGTTTGCTTTGTAACATTTCACTTTTACTAAGGACCTAGGTTAGTATTTGATTTCAGTAACCAGAAGAAATCTGAAGAGGATTTTCACTTTTCTGAAAAAAAGATGAAAAGCCACAGCAGCATTTGTTTTGCAACAAGCCATCACAGAGGGCACGTGCGTCTAGGCCATCAAGAGCAGCACCGCCAAGCTCATTCCCTGGGGCTACACTCAGCGTCCTAGCATCCAGTACCACAGCTTTAAACTGGGTCTTTGAGCTGCGCTTTGTCTTCATTTTCTTCATGCATCTGTTAGCAAGATGTGTCCTTTGCTAATTGTGTCTTCATCTTACACCATTTGAGCTTACAAAAGCTTTCATAAGAATGTTCTACTTTCGGATAGCAGGAAAACCTTGGTACAAAAACCCCACAGAAAACATCGTACTTACTGGTGAAAGGCTGAAAGCTTTCCTACAAAGATCAGAAACAAAATAAGGGTGTTTATTCTCACCATTTCTAGTCAACATTGTAGTGGAGGTTCTAGCCAGGGCTAATTAGGCAAGAATGAGAAATAAAAAGCATTCTTTATGCTAAGCGGAGTAAGTCAAGACCGAGCAAGACAAATACCATATGATTTTACTCATATGCAGAATCTAAAACACAAAACAAACAGACTTATAGATAAAGAAGAAACTGGTGGTTGCCAGAGGGGAGATGGGTATGGGGACAGACTAAATAGATGAAGGGAATTAAGATGTATGAATTTCCAGCTATAAAATACATGAATCACAGGGATATAATGTATACATAGAGAATATAGTCAATAATATTGGAATAACTTTGTATGGCAGGGAATGGTAACTGGATTTTGGTGATTGTTTTATAATGTATAAAAATATTGAAAATATTGTACACCTAAAACTAATGTAATATTTTATTCAAGTATAACAATAAAATAAGTGAAAGATATCAAATATGTTTAAAAAGAAATAAAACCTATCCAGGTTGGAAAAAAAAAAGCAAAACTCTTTTATTTGCAGATGATATGATCTTATATATATATATAAAATACTAGTGGACTAATGGAAGTCCAATAAAAAAACTATTAGTTAATAAGTTCAGCAAGTTTGAAGAATACTAAATGATATATAACAATTATATATCTCTATTCTAACAGTAAACAATCTGAAAATGAAATTGGAAAAACAATTTCATTTACAATAGCATCAAAAAATAAAATACTTAGAAATAAATATAACAAAAGAAGTGCAAGACTTGTACATTGAAAACCACAGAACATCATTAGATGAAATTAAAGAACACTTAAAATGGAAAGATTTCACATGTTCATGATTGGAAGACTCCCCAAATTGAATTACAGATTAAATACAAACCCTGTCAAAATCCCAGCTGTCTTTTTGTTTTTTTGCAGAACTTGGCAAGATACTACTAAAATCCATATGAAAATGCAAGGGATGGGGAATAGTTGAAACAACTTTTAAAAGGAGCAAAAATGGAGGCCTCACATGACCCATTCTAAAATTTAATACAAAATGAAATTAGACTGTGTGAGACTGGAATGAGTATATGTATGTATATATGTTTGTATATATGTGTGTGTATGTGTGTGTGTGAATGGAATAGAACTGAAAATCCAAAAACAAAGCATGTATTTATTGTCAATTTTTAACAAGGATGCCTTGATAATTCAATGCAGAAGAGACTTTTAATAAGCAGTATTGAAACAACTAGATATCCAGTAGCAAAAAAAATAGAAATTGGATTTCTTCTTTATATCATATATAAAAAGTAACTCCAAGTCATTAACTTAAGTAAAAATGCTATAACTGTCACACTCTTAAATGAAAACTAAGTATATCCTCATGTCTTGGATAAGCTAGTATTTTCTTAGATATGGTGCATAAACCACAGGCAACTAAAGAATACATAGACAAATTGAAATTCGGCATTGAAAATGTTTCTGCTTCAAAGGATACTATGAACAAATTAAAAAGACAACACAGACATTGGTAATGACTTTTTAGACACAACCACAAAAAGCAAAAAACCATGAGAGAAATAATTGACAAGCTGAACTTCCTTAAACATTTCTGTGAAAAACAGTGTTAAGAGAAATAAGGCAAACCACAGCCTAGGAGAAAATATTTGCAAAAGATAAAATATTTGATATAGGATTGTTATCTTAAATATACACCTCTTAAGATTCAATAATTAAAAAAAAAAACCAAGCAGTCCAATTAAAAAATGAGCCAAAAAATTAGCCAGACATCTTATCAAAGAATATATACAGACAGCAAATAAGCATGTGAAAAGATGTTCCACATTAAATGTTGCTGAGGAAATGAAAATTAAAGCAACAGTGTGCTATTACTACACACCTATTAAAATGTCCATTGAAACACTGAAAATGCCAAATGCTGATGAGAATGTAGAGCAACAGGAGCCCTCATTCTTTGCTGCTGAAAATGCAAAAGTGGTACATCGAGTTTAGATAGATAGCAGTTTTCTGCTTGCCTGTAAAACTGCTATATTTGAAAACAGGTAACCAACAAGAGTAATCAACCAAAATGTATTTTGCCAACAAAGATCCATCTAGTCAAAGCTATGGTTTTTCCAGTAGTCGTGTATGGATGTGAGAGTTGGACTATAAAGAAAGCTGAGCACCGAAGAATTGATGCTTTTGCACTATGGTGTTGGAGAAGACTCTTGAGAGTCCCTTGGACTGCAAGGAGATCAAACCAGTCCGTCCTAAAGGAAATCAGTTCTGAATATTCATTGGAAGGACTGATGCTGAAGCTGAAACTCCAATACTTTGGCCACCTGATGTGAAGAACTGATTCATTTGAAAAGACCCTAATGCTGGGAAAGATTGAAGGCAGGAGGAGAAGGGAACGACAGAGGATGAGATGGTTGGATGGCCTCATTGGCTTGCTGGACATGAGTTTGAGTAAACTCTGGGAGTTGGTGATGGATAGGGAGGCCTGGCATGCTGCAGTCCATGGGGTCGCAAAGAGTCAGACACGACTGAGTAACTGAACTGAACCAACAAGAACCAGGATATCACAGGGAATGATGTTCAATATTCTGTAATAATCTAATGAAGCTCAATATTCTGTAGTGATAAATTGGAAAATAACTTGAAAAAGAATAGGTTCATGTAATGTATAACTGAATCACTGCCATACACCTGAAGCTAACACAACTATTCTCCAATATAAAGTAAAAATTAAAAATAAAACAAACTAAACATATTCTTACATAACCCAGGAATTATGCTCCTTGGTGTTTATCCAAAGGAGTTGAAAACTTATGTCCACATAAACACACACATACAAACATTTATATTAGCTGTATCCATTAATTGCCATAACTTAAAAGCAATCAAGATGGCTTCAGTAGGTGAATGAATGAATGAACTGTGGTATAGCAGTCAATAGAATATTATTCACCACTAAAGTGAATACACTATCAAGCTATGAAAATACATGCAAGAGCCTCAAATGCATATTACTAGGTGAAAGAAATCAGTCTGAAAAGAAGCTTATTGTACATCTTGTATAATTCTAACCTTATGACATTCTGCAAAAGGTGAAAATATGGAGACAGAAAAAAGATTAGTAGCTTCTATGTACTAGGGAGAGAGAGGGTTGGGCAGGGCACGAAGGATTCTTAAGGCAGTGAGATGTTTCTGCATAATATTGCGATGGTTGATACATGCCAAACCAGTACGGCACTAAGAATGATCCATAATGTGAACTATAGACTTTGGGTGATTACGTGTCAGTGTAGGTTCATTACCTGTCACTCTGATGGAGGGTATTAATAATTGTCATGGAATCTATGCATGTGTGGGGGCAGGGAGCATTTGGGAAAGAGTCATACCTTCCTCTCAATTTTGCTGTGAACTTAAAACCACTCTTTAAAATGTCATATAGATGATTTTTAAAAAGACAACACAGAGAATGGGAAAAAATACTTGCAAATCATTTATCTGATAAGAATCTACTATTCAGAATATAAAACTGTTATTACTCAAATATTTTTTAAAAACCATACAATTAATGAAAGGAGATGGGCTTCCCTGGTGGCTCAGGTAGTAATGAATCTGCCTGCAATGCAGGAGACCAAGGTTCAATCCCTGGGTCGGGAAGATCCCCTGGAGAAGGGAATGGCTACCCACTGCAATATTCTTGCCTGGGAATTTCATGAACATGGGAGCCTGGTAGGCTACAGTCCATGGGGGTAGAAAAGAAGGAGTTTTACAGACATTTCTCCAAAGAAGGTACATGGCCAAGAAGCACATGAAAAAATGTTCAGTGTCATTAAGCATCAGGGAAATTCAAATCAAAATTAAGATAACCCTTTAGACCCAATAGCATGGTGGTAATCAAAAAAGTTGGACAATAAGTGATGGCAAGGATGTGGAAAAATTGGAACCCTCATACATTGTTGGGCTTCCCCAGTGGCTGAGATGGTAAAGTATCTGCCTGCAGTGCGGGAGACCCGGGTTTGATCCCTGGATTGGGAAGAAGAAGGAAATGGCAACCCACTCCAGTACTCTTGCCTGGAAAATTCCATGGACTGAGGAGCCTGGCGAGCTACAGTCCATGGGGTCACAAAGAGTCTGACATGACTGAGCGACTTCACTTTCATACATTGTTGGTAGTAATGTAAAATGATTTAACCACTTTAGAAAACAGTTTGGCAGTTAAATATAGGGTTACTATTTGACCCAACAGTTCCATTCCTTGGCATATACTCAAGAGGACTGAAAATATATATCTACAGATAAGCTTGTACACAAACATTCATAGCAGCTTTATAAGAGCCAGATAGTAGAAACAACCCAAATATTCATCCCTGGTGATTTCATAAATAAAATGTGATATGTCTAGTCAATGGAGCATTTTTCAGCCATAAAATGAATGACATACTGACTCATGCTACAAGGATGAACCTTGAAAACTTTGTGATAAGGGAAAGAAACCAGATGTAAAAGGCCCTATATTATATGAATTGATTTATGTAAAATATTCAGATACTGTAGGCAAATCTGTAGATACAGAAAATTAATTAGTAGTTGCCAAGGGCCGGAGGGGGAAATGAGAAGTAACTGCTATTAGATTTGGGGTTTCTTTGGGGGCTGATGAAAATATTTTAGGATTAGCTAGTGATAATGTTACAGAATATTGTGAATATGTGAAGAATATAACTGATGTATTTTAAAGTGGTAAATTCTGTCATGTGAACTAGATCTTAATAAAAAAAAAGTTTCTTACCACCTGCATCTCCTTACCCCACCCCCTCCAATGATTATAGTCATGTTAATGGTAAAGGATGACTCACACTGTCAGATTTACGCTGACGGTAAAGGAACATTTTTAACGTCCTCTGCACCCGTATCAAGCCTCTAGTTAGCCTATGTGCAGTGATCCTATTGCACCCTCTCCCAGTCCTCATGCATCAACATTTTATACAGCTAAATCCATGTTATTAACACTGCTGATAAGCTAGAAAGAAAAGTTTATATGGCAAGAAAATATGTTGTACGTGGGAGAAGGCAATGGCAACCCACTCCAGTACTCTTTCCTGGAGAATCCCAGGGATGGTGGAGCCTGGTGGGCTGCTGTCTACGGGGTCGCACAGAGTTGGACATGACTGAAACGACTTAGCAGCAGCAGCAGTATGTTGCATGTGAGAAGAAATTACCGGAATCTTCCCTAAAACTAGTCTGATGATACCATTGCTGGTTTGTGAGCCCCCACAGGCTCCCTATTACCTTCAGAAAAGAGTCCACAGTCCTTAGTCTTCTCTGCAAGGCCTCTACACTTCTAGCCCAGCTTCCTAGAATCAATCGGACAAGTACTCTCTAAACTTTAGTTACATTGAATCTCTCTCTGTTCTCTGAACATAATTTAGAGTTTTCATGATTCAGAACCTTTAAACATACTTTTGCTTCAAGCTGGAAAGTTGGATGTCTTTGGTTGACTTGCCTTAGAGTGGTTTTATAGGGTTCTTTTCTTAAACACAAGTTAATGGCTCCATGATTACTATTTGTAACTCAAACAATGAACTGTAGATTTGTTTCCTCTGATAAACATGATCTGTCAGACATATAATACCATCATTCTAAATATTAATTGTGTTAAAAATTATCAAAAATTTAAGAATAAGACAAAATAAGACTTCTTTCAATGTTACATTAGAGCTTTGTTTATCTCAGGGAATGGAGCTTTGTTTAGTTGACTTTTAAGGCCTTAGTCTGCTCTGCTGATTAAGGCCCAGACTCTGTGTTTCTTATTAATTATAGATTTTTATTTGGTAGAGATACAAATGAATTCTTCCTCATAGAAGAGTTAACCACAAATATAATTGTTTTATTGACTATTGAATATTACATTTTTTTGTGTCTAACTCAACAACTTTATTCTGACTTTCTTTCCTCATTTCCTATAAACAGGAAGTCTTGAAATATTCTTTGAATCATCCTGTTGGTTTTCATATTAGTGAGTGCAGTACCTACACTTACACTGTATTTGTAGAAGTATGGTACTTCCTTTTAATGTTTTGTAGTTTTACATTAAATACAAACCCAAGTTGCCCAGTTTTCATAAATCTTCCCAGATTTGCGTCTTAATTAATTCTTTAACTCCCAAAGAATTTATAGGGGAAAAAAAATCCATATTTACAGCAAAAAAATATGAGACTTGTACATTTCAAAGCAACCTACTTTCTCATAGCCCAGTACGTTAAGCACAGGGTATAAGCACAGAGCCTCACAGGCAAGTGCCCCTTTCTGCATGTTCCTGCAGAGTAATGTAACTTCTATGTCCTATTTTCACTCCTATGTCCTATTTTCACCCGCTAGCAGATCCTTAAAGATATACTATTTATGAAGTGGCGAAATAAAGGACTCCTATTCAAATAATGTAATAGCAAATCTGATTAACAGAATTCATGTGAAATTCTTGACATTCATTTGCTTTAATTGAATGCCTAATCATGACTCCCAGATGTTAGACTTTTTTTTTTTTTTAATGTGGGCATAAAATATGTAAAATTTGGTCTTTTCCTTGTGGAGATTTAAATTATTATTCATTTTGGGATTCCCTTTAAATTGTGCTTTGCCCTCAATCCACAATTTTTACCCAACAAATGCTAACATAGATGCTTTTGAATGAAATTTATTCACTAATGTTGAAAAATGCTAAAATAATAGAAGAATAAAAATTCAGCTTGAATTTTGGTATATCATTTATAATGATTACCCATGAAAGTTTTTTTTTTAATTAATATGTAGTGAAAAGAAAAAAAACATGCTTCAAATATTGTGTATGCAGACTGAAAGATGACAGACAAGATATGTATGGGTTTGAAGAAAAGTTATAGAGCAAGGTCTCATCCTTGGCTTATTACCTTTGGTGCAGTAATTTGACTTGTTCCTGATAACTAATTTATTTTATAAATTCTTCTGTTTTAGAATTACCTGGATTTGAAACATTGTCTTATATAACACTTTTCTAAACACTAATAATATCATATTTTTTATGTTTTCTTTTCAGCTTTGTAGGTTTCCTTGGGTTTTATTTTTGTATTTTATTTAAACATAAAAATCTGAATTAAATAAATACACTAAAAATGAAAAATTAAAATTCTTTATGGAAAGTAATTGCTATTTATATGCTACAATGTAAATAATAAATCAAAGAACAATTCTATTTTAAGTGAATTAGCATGGTTTTGAAAATTTTGGGGGGAAATGATCTTTGGTTCTTGCTTTAATTCAGACAAGAAGCAAGGGATTTTGTGTATAACAGATTTTTCAATATGCTTAACTGCTACAAAATTTCTTTTGTTTCCCTAATGAATTACTTCCTTTTATGACTCTCCAAAGGACAATCATTTATTACACCTGAGCCTTCCTGGTCCCGCTTGTACCACATGCTGCTTAATAATTTGCCATGATTTAGGAAGGTTGCCATAACCACTCAATTAAACAATGGTTTTGAATGCAACCTACAGCATGAGGCACATCCTTAGTGCACATTTAGAACTGTCTTGTTAATTTGATGGAATCTAGCAACCACTGTCTTCTGAGAATCTAACAGACAGCAGACAACCTGTCCAAGAGAACTAAAGGAAGTCGCTCATTTCTAGGTCCAACTAGAAATGGTCCAACTAGGCAGATGTGGTGGTGTTGTAGAGGAGAAACAGAATCTTGGAGAGAAAGTATAAGACTAAAATTAAGGAAAGTGGATTTCTAATTCTGGCTCTAATAGTTTTTATTTAGTTTTCAATCCTTGGGTAATGATATTCTGAGCTTCCATTTCTTCTTCAGTGTAGAATGTGAGCTATAGCTGATCATTTCTTTGACATTTCCCTAATCAATGGCACACTTATATGTAAGTTATATTAAAGGTAGAAAATATTTTGTAAAATATTACCAGAGTATTTATGAAGCTTCTCAGAGGCTTATTTCCATGCTGCATCCTGAAGCAATGTGATGAAAACTCCAACATAATAAGACAGGATAACTAATTTTCAACCGCAACTGTCAAAAATTTAGTTCTGGGCCAAAGATATACAATTGCCAAACAATGTACTTTGCTTAACTGTAATGTTATGGCGGAACTTCTGTGGGGATAATAGACACATGTCCGTATGTCCAGATAATGAAATCTGAAGGATAAAGGAAATGTGAATGAGTTATGAGGATGAATTTTACCCACTTCACAATTGTGTTGAATTAGTCCTTTATTTTTCAGGTTTGAGCTAAGCCCCATGTAGTAATTTTTTTAGACTCTGAAAAGTAGATAGAATATATTTAGTAAAAGGTGGTTGTTCAGTTGCTCCGTGGTGTACAGCCCTTTGTGACCCATGAACTGCAGCACACCAGGCTTCCCATCCCCCACCATTTCCTGGAATTCGCCCAGGTTCATGTCCATTGAATTGGTGATGCCATCCGACCATCTCATCCTCTGCCTCCCTCTTCTCCTTTTGCCTTCAGTCTTTACAAAGGACTATAAAAGGTATAGTCCTCTAAATAAATGAATTTTCTTGGTACATAATTAGAGCAGATTTAAAACAAATACTGACTTTTAGCTTTTTTTTTAAACTATACCATTTCAATAATAATCTATTTGTAAAGTGCAGTGTATAATATTATCATTTTTTAGCTTCATCTGTTGTTCTTCAGTTGCTAAGTTGCTCTGACTCTTTGCAGCCCCATGGACCATAGCATGACAGGGTCCCCTGTCCTGCACTGTCTCCTGAAGTCTGCTCAAACTCATGTCCATTGAGTTGATGTTCTCTAACCATCTCATCATCTGCCATTCCCTTTTCTTTTTGCCTTCAACCTTTCCAAGCATCAGCATTCTTTCCAGTGAGTTGACTCTTCACATCAGGTGGCTGAAATATTGGAGCTTCAGCTTCAGCATCAATCTTTCAAATAAATATTCAAGGCTGATTTCTTTTAGGGTTTACTGGTTTGATCTCCTTGCTGTCCAAGGGACTCTCAAGAGTCTTCTCCAGCACCACAATTTGAAAGCATCAATTCTTTGGCACTCAGCCTTCCTAATGGTCCTGCTCTCAACATCTGTACATGACTACTGAAAAAGTCATAGCTTTGACTATACATACCTTTGTTGGCAAAGTGATGTCTCTGCTTTTTAATATGCTCTCTAGGTTTGTCATAGCTTTTCTTCCAAAGAGCGGGCATCTTTTAATTTCATGGCTACAGTCACCTGCAGTGATTTTGGAGTCCAGGAAAATAAAATATGTCACTGCTTCTGCTTTTTCCCTTTCTATTTACCATCAAGTGATGGGACCAGATAGGATTAGATACCATAATCTTAGTTTTTTTTTCTTTTTTCTTTTTTTTTTAATATTGAGTTTTAAGCCATGAAAGTGAAAGTGTTAGTCAGTCAGTCATATCTAACCCTTTCACTGTGGAAGCAATGACAGATTTTATTTTCTCAGGCTCCAAAATCACTGCAGATGTTGATTGCAGCCATGAAATTAAAAGACACTTGCTCCTTGGAAGGAAACCTATGACAAACCTAAACAGTGTATTAAAAAGCAGAGATATTACTTTGCCAGCAAAGGTCCGTATAATCAAAGCTGTGGTTGTTCCAGCAGTCATATATGGATGTGAGAGCTGAACCATAAAGAAGGCTGAGTGCCAAAGAATTGATTCATTTGAATTGTGGTGCAGGAGAAGACTCTTGAGTTTCAAGCCATAAGTATGCTTAAATAAAGTAAATAAGTATTAATTTACATGGACTATAATGTCTATGGCAATATGACTGTATAGTTAGTTCTCTTTGCATGATACCTAGTATAGTACAGTAGAATTTTGAAACACTTTGAAGTGCTTCCTAGTGCGGTGCGAAGGCCATAAGTTCAGGGGCTGGCATATCTAGTTTCTTTTCAGATAATTTCTGACTGATAATAGACAAGCCAGTTAGAGTCTCTGAGACATTTTCCCCATTTATAAAAATAGACACAATAATATTACCCTGGAACTTTTTAGTGTGTGATAAAACAGTGACATTTATTTTCATGGTAGTATCTATGAACATTCATTCAAGTCAATAATTTTTCCCCTTTCCCTAGACATTAAGAGCAAGTGAACACTTGGCAATTTGATCAGGACTAGGAAAGAAGGAGGAGGAGGAGTGGAAGGAAAAGTGCTCAAAATATGACATGTGCAGCTCATCTCTTTAAAAAAAAAAACACTGCTAATGACTATCTCACAGCACTGGTGAGCATTGAGATACTGTCTTAAATGCTTTGAGTTTTTTTTCTTTATAATTTTAAAAATAGAAACAGCTTATTTTACTTGATATAAAAGATATCTGCCATTATAATTTTGATGTATATTTTTAAAGACTTTCTATGCCTAAAGAGAAAAAATTCCCCATAGAATGGAATTCCATATGTAAAGTACTTTCAAATCTGATTCTTTTAATTTTTAATTAATTTTTATTGGAGTATAGTTGATTTACAATGTTAGTTTCAGGTGTATGACAACACTAATCAGTTTATATATACATATAAAATATTCTTTTCCCATTTAGACCATTACAGAGTACTGAGTAGAGTTTTCTGTGCTATGCAGTAGGTTCTTATTATTATTTATCTGTTTTATATATGGTAATGTGTGTGTCAGTCCTAACCTTCCAATTTATCCCTCCCTGCCATTTCCCCTTGGTAACCATACGTTTGTTTTCTACATCTGTGATTCAATGAAATCTGTTACCTAACTTTTTACCTAATAGTATCAATTAAAGAACTTCTTTATCAACTACAGATTTACTACATATTTTGAATGGTTGAATAGTCTTCAATTATATGAATATATCACAGTTTACCTAAGCAATTCCAAATTATTTGATGTTATCTTGCCTATAAGAGTGAAAAATTGGAGGCTATAATCGACTTTCCCATACACAAATACTTGTGCAATTGTCTGAGTGCTTCCTCAAGATAAATTAGTCAGCAGATATGCCCTGTTTTCAGATTTGACACATTGCTCTGAAAGTCAGTGTGTTATTTGCCTGTTTTTGCAGTTAAAAAATCAACCCCAAACTTAGTGGCCTGAATAATAGTAATCATTTGTCTTTCCTATAGTTTCCCTTGGTGAGAAATTCAAATGCCCTGGGATGGCTTGCCTGTGCTCTGTAATACCTGGGTCTAAGCGGGAAGACTATCTAAGGGCTGCAATCATATGAAGGCTTAGCTGTCTGGTAGTTGATGCTAGGGCAATGGCTGAGTGCCTGGGTTTCAGGAGAAAGCATGTAGAGAAAGAGACAGAAAAAACTAGGTAAAACTATATTGCATTTTATGACCTAGCCTTGGAAGTCACACAGTAACACTTCTGCCACATTCTGTTAGTTGTGAAGCAGTAACAAAAGTCACAAGTGTTCAAGGGGAGGGGACATAGATCCCCTACTGTGCAATGGAGGAGAGTTGATATTGCATTTATAGGAAAAATGCGACATGCATTATGTATTTCTACTGCTCTCTTTGAAAGAAATATCTACCCTAGCCAATATGAGGACTCAATATATATTTTGATTCATATCTTTGCCTATCAAGTGATATAACAATAGTATTTCACTATCATTTTAGTTTGTATTTATGATTAAATATCTCTAACATTGTTTTGCAAGCTATTTACCATTCAAGTTTTTGTCATCATTTGACATAATCTTTACGTTTCTATGGATGTATTTATTTTTTAATAGTCATCTTAAAACGTCTTCATATTTTGTTGAAAAGTCCTAGTGTGTCTTGTTTTTCTGCTTTTTTGCATTATTCACTCTTTGTTGTTGTGTTAGTCACTCAGTTGTGTCCAACTCTTTGCAGCCCCATGGACTGCAAACTGCCAGGCTCCTCTGTCCATGGAGTTCTCTCGGCAGCAATACTGGAGTGGGTTGCCATTTCTTTCTCCTATTCACTTTTTATAAACTCTTAAATATGTTTTCTATCTTATATGCCATGCTTAGATACACCTTCTTTACCTCAGAAGTATAAAAATGATTTTTAACTTGTATTCTAATATACTGGTTTTATGTTTCAGCAAATAAATTATATATAGATTAATAACAGGATCTAACATTTTTCCAGGTTTTTAGCTATTCGTTTTTGCTTGTTGCAATCATCAAAATAGGAACACATTTTAAAAAATAGTAATATCCAAAGAAAATGGAGAAGGAATCCAATACTGATCATTTTCTGTTGAATAATCTACATATGGAAATGTTACATTTATCATATATTAACTCCCATATATACTTGAACTCTTTCATAATTCAGTATCATGTTACTTAAATCATTACAGTTTAAAAAATATATTTTTTTATCTGGAAAGCTCCCTTTCTTTAACGTAATCCATGAAGAGCTGATAAAATATACATGATCTCTGATTCTGCTTCCCCCTGGTGCTATTATTCAGCCTCATAACTTTAAGCACTTTCTGTAATGGCACCTTCCTTTTTCATATCTCTAGTACAGACCTCTGCTGTGAATGCCAAACCCAGTTACTCCCTAGGAAGTTGATCAACCCTTTTGTTTCAACAAGTCATAACTAAACTTGTGATTTTTTTTTTCTCTGTAGATCTTCTCTTCTCCCAGTCTTTTCCATCCTAATAAATGGCATTATGCCAGCTATTCAGATAATGTGAAAGGCAGATTTGGTGTTGTGCTGGCCAGTCGTCAGTCATAATATCAGTATAGAAATGGTTGAATTCTTCTAACATGTATAATAAAGTAGGAAATGTGACTTTAGGAGGACAAGTTAAATCTACACTGAATGTAGAGTGTCAAAATGTGTGCCTCATTTAGCAGGTGAACACAGGGTGCTAAAAGGTGAGCCAAGAGTTCTTGGTCCTACAGAGTATTTTAGGGGTTTATTTTTGTATTTATAGATGGGGAGATGGTGTCCCCAGCTCTCAAGCCTTTTTGGTTTCTTGCTGTTTCCTGAGGATTAAATGGTGTTAATAAGTTTGCCCATAAGCAAGGAATGTACTGATATGGTCCTGTCTTTCTCATAAAGAATATTTTTCAAATACTAGTATTTTCTTACATACTTTAAATGATTAAAGGGAATATGTAGTTTGAGAAAGTTAAGGTCAAAATAGTCCTGAAGAACCTACCATGTGGAGGAGAATTATAGACTTTGATAGGGAGTAAAGGATAGCATTAAAAATCACATGTGAGAGAATAGAGAGCAGACTTATGGATACCGTGTTGGGGAGGAAGAAGAGGGTGGGATGTATGGGGAGAGTAACTTATAAACTTACATGACCATATGTAAAACTGATGGCCAATGGGAATTTGCTATGTGACTCAAGGACCTCAAAGGGGCTCTGTAACAGCCTAGAGGGTGAGATGGGGAGGGAGGCTCAAAAAGGGGGGGACATGTGTATACCCACGGCTGATTCATGGTGATGTTTGACAGAAACCAACACAATTCGGTAAAGCAATTATCCTTCAATTTAAAAATAAATAAATTTTAGAAAATCACATGTGAAAACCAGAGTAAGTTCCATTATCACTACCATTAGGTAAACAATTTAAAATATAGCAACTCTTAATAAGAAAATAAAATCAGTGGAACAATATATGATGATTTTGAGGACAGTAAAAAGCACCACACATGAAACAAGTGATACAATTGTATATGTTATTATTTGGTGATAGATAATAATTTTGTATCTGGTGACCATCCGTTTATTATTTGGTGAACATAGTAGCATACAGCAAGTTTTGTAAATAGCAGTATCTTCAGAAGACAGGAAGGAGCCTTGTGTCATCCTCAGGTCTATCCTCTGCTCTTTTCCATGGTGATCTACGCTCCAGCAGGCTGACTTCTGTGGACTGCATCATCTCAACTCCCTTACCCTTTTCATTCCCCTTGGGTTCATCCAGTGAGAAGGACCAGGCAGATATCAGAGAGCAGGGTAAGGAGGGAGGAGACAGAAAGCCAACGAGACAGCCAGAGAGAAAGAGCTGGGATGTGTTTTGGTCGTGAATACATTCCTCTGGATTTATCATTCTTTGTTGGTCCTTAACCCTGCCACACTTTGGAAAATATTCTCCTCACTAAAATCTCTCCAATCATCTCCCTGAGAGAGCTTCTGTTTCCTGCCTGGATTTTTTCTTAATGTATTTTTAAAATTTATTTATTTTTTATTGAAGGATGATTTAAGAACTTTGCGGTTTTCTGTCAAACCTCAACATGAATCAGCCATAGGTATACATATATCCTCTCCCTTCTGAACCTCCCCCCATCTCCCTCCCCACCCCACCCCTCTAGGTTGATACAGAGCCCCTGTTTGAGTTTCCTGAGCCACACAGCAAATTCCCGTTGGCTATCTATTTTACATATGGTAATAGTTGTTTCCAGAAAGAATGAAGAGACCGAGCCAAAGCAAAGATGACACCCAGTTGTGGACGTAACTGGTGATTGAAGCAAGGTCCAATGCTGTAAAGAGCAATATTGCATAGGAACCTGGAATGTTAGGTCCATGAATCAAGGCAAATTGGAAGTGGTCAAACAGGAGATGGCAAGGGTGAAAATCAAGATTTAAGGGATCGGTGAACTAAAATGGATTGGAATGGGTGAATTTAACTCAGATGACCATTATATCTACTACCATGGGCAAGAATCCCTTAGAAGAAATGGAGTAGCCATCACAGTCAACAAAAGGGTCTGAAATACAGTACTTGGATGCAATCTCAAAAAATGACAGAATGATCTCTGTTCATTTCCAAGGCAAACCATTCAGTATCACAGTAATCTACGTCTATGCCCCGACTAGTAACACTGAAGAAGCTGAAGTTGAATGGTTCTATGAAGACCTACAAGACCTTTTAGATGCCAAAAAGATGTCCTTTTCATGATAGGGGACTGGAATGCAAAAGTAGGAATTCAAGAAACACCTGGAGTAACAGGCAAATTTGGCCTTGGAGTATGGAATGAAGCAGGGAAAAGGCTAATGGTTTTGCCAAGAGCACACACTGGTCATAGCAAACACCCTCTTCCAACAACACAAGAGAAAACTCTACACATGAACATCACCAGATGGTCAATACCAAAATCAGATTGATTATATTCTTTGCAGCCAAAGATGGAAAAGCTCTATACAGTCAGCAAAAACAAGACTGGGAGCTAACTGTGGCTCAGATCATGAACTCCTTATTGCCAAATTCAGGCTTAAATTGAAGAAAGTAGGGGAAACCACTAGACCATTCAGATATGACCTTAATCAAATCCCTTACAATTAGACAGTGGAAGTGAGAAATAGATTTTTTTTTTTTTTTTTGTGAGAAATAGATTTAAGGGACTAGATCTGATAGACAGGACGGAGGTTTGTGACATTGTACAGGAGACAGGGATCAAGACCATCCCTAAAAAGAAATGCAAAAAACCAAAACGGCTGTCTGAGGAGGCCTTACAAATAGCTGTGAAAAGAAGAGAAGCAAAAAGCAAAGGAGGAAAGGAAAGATATTCCCATTTGAATGCAGAGTCCCAAAGAATAGCAAGGAGAGATAAGAAAGCCTTCCTCAGTGATCAGTGCAAAGAAATAAAGGAAAACAATAGAATGGGAATGCCTAGAGATCTCTTCAAGAAAATTAGAGATACCAAGGGAACATTTCATGCAAAGATGGGTTCGATAAAGGACAGAAATGGTATGGACCTAACAGAAGCAGAAGATATAAAGAAGAGGTGGCAAAAATACACAGAAGAACTGTACAAAAAAGATCTTCATGACCCAGATAATCACAATGGTGTGATCACTCACCTAGAGCCAGACATCCTGGAATGTGAAGTCAAGTGGGCCTTACAAAGCATCACTACGAACAAAGCTAGTGCAGGTGATGGAATTCCAGTTGAGCTATTTCAAATCTTAAAAGATGATGTTCTGAAAGTGCTGCACTCCATATGCCAGCAAATTTGGAAAACTCAGCAGTGGCCATAGGACTGGGAAAGGTCCATTTTCATTCCAATCCCAAAGAAAGACAGTGCCAAAGAATGCTCAAACTACCGCACAATTGCACTCATCTCACACGCTAGTGAGCATTACTTAATGCTCAAAATTCTCCAAACCAGGCTTCAACAGTTCATGAACCATGATATTCCAGATGTTCAAACTGGTTTTAGAAAAGATGGGGGAACCAGAGATCAAATTGCCAACATCCACTGGATCATTGAAAAAGCAAGAGAGTTCCAGAAAAACATCTATTTCTGCTTTATTGACTATGCCAAAGCCTTTGACTATGTGGATCACAATAAACTGTGGAAAATTCTTCAAGAGATGGGAATAGGTCATCTATTCAGACCACCTGACCTGCCTCTTGAGAAATCTGTATGCAGGCCAGGAAGCAACAGTTAGAACTGGACATTGGACAATAGATTGGTTCAAAATTGGGAAAGGAGTATGTCAAGGTTGTATATTGTCACCCTGCTTATTTAACTTATATGCAGAGTTCATCATGAGAAATGCTGGGCTGGATGAAGCACAAGCTGGAATCAAGATTGCCAGGAGAAATATCAATAACCTCAGATATGCAGATGACACCACCCTTATGGCAGAAAGTGAAGAAGAACTAAAGAGCCTCTTGATGAAAGTGAAAGAGGAGAGTGAAACAGTTGGCTTAAGACTCAACATTCAGAAAACTAAGATCATGGCATCTGGTCCCATCACTTCATGGCAAATAGATGGGGAAACAGTGGAAACAGTGACAGACTTTATTTTGGGGGGCTCCAAAGTCACGGCAGATGGTAACTGAAGCCATGTAATTAAAAGATGCTTACTCCTTGGAAAGAAAGTTATGACCAACCTAGACAGCATATTAAGAAGCAGAGACATTAGTTTGCCAACAAAGGTCCATCTAGTCAAAGCTATGGTGTTTCCAGTAGTGATGTATGGATGTGAGAGTTGGACTATAAAGAAAGCTGAGTGCCAAAGAATATATGCTTTTAAACTGTGGTGTTGGAGGAGACTCTTGAGAGTCCCTTGGACTGCAAGGAGATCCAACCAGTCCATCCTAAAGATCAGTCCTGGGTGTTCATTGGAAGGACGGATGTTGAAGCTGAAACTCCAGTACTTTGGCCACCTCCTGCGGAGAGCTGACTCATTGGAAAAGACCCTGAGGCTGGGAAAGATTGAAGGCGGGAGAAGAAGGAGATGAGATGGTGGATGGTATCACTGACTAAGTACACCTGAGTTTGGGTAAACTCCGGGCTTGGTGATGGACATGGAGGCCTGGTGTGCTGCAATTCATGGGGTCACAAAGAGTCAGACACCACTGAGCGACTGAACTGAACATAAGTTTCCATGTTACTCTTCCCATACCTCTCACCCTCTCCTCCCCTCTCACCATGTCCATAAGTCTATTATCTATGTCTGTTTCTCTATTGTTTCCCCAATTCTTCTTATTGAATAATAAATTCTTCAGCACCATTTTTCTAGATTCTGTATATACCCCTGGATTTTGATTGATAAAATTTCCAACTGGCTCTTCAGTTGTATCATGAAAGGGAAAACTGTAGCTTGTGAACCCTACAGTAATCATCCTTCAAAGTTATTATGATCACTTACTATTCTATATAGCTTCAGTCCATTTTATTTTTTTTTTCACTTTTTATTTTTTTTATTTTTTCCCAGTGGGTTTTGTCATACATTAATATGAATCAGCCATGGATTTACATGTATTCCCAATCCCGATCCCCCCTCCCACCTCCCTCTCCACCCGATTCCTCTGGAAGTGGTTCTGAATAAGCCAAGGACTATGCCCTAGCAGATTGATAAAAAGAAAGATAAGACAGAATATCTATCCCTCAAGAAGCTTGGCTTATTCAGTAGTTGAATAAGTTTAACAAGATTGAACACTTGAAAAAGTTTAACAAGATTATGTATGATAGGATGCGAAAAAGAGACATTAACAAGGTAAATATAATTGAAAGTTAGAGAAGAAAATGATGATTTGGGCTGGCAGGAAAGGCTTCACTGAGGGTGCTGGACTTTAACTGGACCTTGGACGATGTCAACATTCTCCTTTATGAACATGTGAAAGTGTTAGTCACTCAATCATGTCCGACTCTTTGCAACCCCGTGGACTGTAGCCCTTCAGGCTCCTCTGTCCATGGGATTTCCCAGCAAGAATACTACAGTGTGTTGCTGTTCCCTTCTTCAGGGGATCTTCCCGACCCAGGGATCAAACCCAGGAGTCCCACACTGGAGGTAGATTCTGTACCATCTGAGCCACCAGGCATTCCACCGCTAAATGTTTCCTATTTCATCACACAAGCAGTATTTTTTTTTTTTTTCATTTGGATCCCTCTTGCAGTATCCTAGAGTCATTATGCACAACCCCAGATAGTATCTTTGCATGACTATGCAAGATTGCTTTCTTGCCTGAACTAATTGGCCGGGATTTGCTTTGAGTAGCATAATTCCTCTGCTCTTCTATTTGATGGACATTATGCCAGCACTGTCAAGCTCACAGGAAGGTTTACACAAGAGATTTGGATAATTTATAAACAATTACATAGGATTTCCTTAAAGTAACCCTGAAAAACTCCTTCGGGCAAACAATGGCCCAGTTCTAGAGTCTTCAGATTTTAATTCCTACTGCCTTCATCTACTGGTCATATGATCTTAAACAAATAAATCTGTGTTTTTTCAGTCTCCTCTCCTATACAAGTGTGACTTTCACATCATTTCAAGGGGTTCATATTGAGTTCTAAGTGAAACAATATTTAAAGGTTTTATTACTTTCTCACCTCATCTTAAGTAATTTAAATCGCATCTGTTTGTATTCTACTACCTCACTCTTCCTGTTGTTCTGGCGATTTTTAATTATTGTTGTTGCTCAGTGGCTAAGTCATGTCTGACTCTGCAACCCCAAGGACTGCAGCATGTCACACTTCCCTGACCTTCACCATCTCCCAGAGTTTGCTCAGATTCATGTCCATTGTGTCGGTGATGCCATCCAACCATCTCATCCTCTATTGCCCCTTCTCCTCCTGCCCTCAATCTTCCCCAGCACCAGGGTCTTTTCCAGTGAGCTGGCTCTTCACATCAGGTGAATGAATATTAAAGGTTGATTTTCTTTAGGATTTACTGGTTTGGTCTCTTTGCACTTCATGGGACTCTCAATGTTTTTCCCCAGCACCACATTTCAAAAGCATCAATTCTTTGGTGTTCAGCCTTCTTTATGGTCCAACTCTCACTACTGGAAAAACCATAACTTTGACTTTATTGATCTTTGTCAGTAAAGTGATGTCTCTACTTTTTAATACACTAAGTATGTCATAGCTTTTCTTCCAAAGAGCAAGCATCTTTTAATTTCATGGCTGCAGTCACTGTCTGCAGTAATTTTGGAGCCCAAGAAAATAAAATCTATCACTGTTTCCAATTTTTCCACATCTATTTGCCATGAAGTGATGGGACCGGATGCCATGATCTTAGTTTTCGGAAGGTTGAGTTTTAAACCAGCTTTTTCACTCTCCTCTTTCATGCTCATAAGGAGGCTCTTTTGTTCCTCTTCATTTTCTGCCATTAGAGTTTTATTAATTGCATATCTGCAGCTGTTGGAATTTTTCCTAGCAATCTTGATTCCAACTTGTGAGTCATCTAGCCTGGCATTTTGCATCATATATTCTGCATTTAGGTTAAATAAGCAGGGTGACTATACACAGCCTTGACACCTTTCCCAATTTTGAACCTGTCAGTTGTTCCATGTCCAGTTCTAACTGTTGCTTCTTGTCCTGCATACAGGTTTTTCAGGAGACAGGTAAGATGGTCTAGTATTCCCATCTCTTTAAGGATTGTCCACAGTTTGTTATGATCCACACAGTCAAAGGTTTTGGAGTAGTCAGTGAAGCAGAAGTAGATATTTTTTCTGGAATTCCCTTGCTTTCTCTCTAATCCAGCATATGTTGTCAATTTGATTTCTGGCTCCTCTGCCTTTTCTAAATCCAGCTTGTACATCTGGAAGTTCTCGGTTCATGTACTGATGAAGCCTAGCTTGAAGGATTTTGAGCATAATCCTGCTAGCATGTGAAATGAGTGCAAATGTCTAGTATTCTTTGGTATTACCTTTTTTGGGGTATTGGAATGAAAACTGACCTTTTCCAGTCCTGTAGCCACTGTTGAGTTTTCCAAATTTGCTGGCATATTGAGTGCAACACTTCAACAGCATCATTTTCAGGATTTTAATTATCTTCCCAGTTATTCAGTTCAGTCGCTCAGTTGTGTCTGACTCTTTGCAACTCCATGGACTGCAGCACGCCAGGCTCCCCTGTCTATCACCAGCTCCCAGAGCTTGCTCAAATTCATGTCCATCAAGTCCGTGATGCCATCCAACCATCGCTTCCTCTGTTTTCCCTTTCTCCTGCCTTCAATCTTTCCAGCCTCAGGATCTTTCCTAATGAGTCAATTCTTCACATCAGGTGGCCAAAGTATTGGATCTTCAGCTTCAGCATCAATCCTTCCAATGAATATTCATATCCAAGGAATGAATAATTTCCTTTAGGATTGACTGGTTTGATCTCCTTGCAGTCCAGGGGACTCTTGAGAGTCTTCTCCAACACCACAGTTCAAAAGTATCAAATCTTCAGCGGTCAGCTTTCTTTATGGTCCAACTCACATCCATACATGACTACTTGGAAAAACCATAGCTTTTACTAGGTGGATCTTTGTCAGCAAAGTAATGTCTCTGCTTTTTAATATGCTGTCTAGGTTGGTAATAGTTTTTCTTCAAAGGAGCAAGTGTCTTTCAATTTCATGGCTGCAGTCACCATCTGCAGTGATTTTGCAGCCCAAGAAAATAAAATCTGTCACTGTTTCCATTGCTTCCCCATCTATTTGTCATTAAGTGATGGGACCAGATGCCTCAGAAATATCAGTAACCTCAGATATGTAGATGACATCACCCTTATGGCAGAAAAGCTAGGAGGAACTAAAGACCTTCTTGATGAAAGTGAAAAAGGAGAGTAAAAAAGCTAGCTTAAAACTAAACATTTAAAAATTAAGATCATGGCATCCAGTCCCAGTTATTAGATGGTTATTATTTTACAATGAGTAGTATACACATACCTTGCAAGAAATCTTAAGGTATAATAGCAAAATTGTATCCGCATTAGGATTTGATAAAGAACAGGATTGATGACACTGTCAAAATTGAATTCCTGATGTGGAGATCAAAATACGTGAGGATGGAGGTGAAGATACATGATATAAATAGAGATTTAATCGTAAGGTCATGTGCTCCTTAGAAGAAAATACGAACTATTGGAGAAGAAGTATCTAAAAATATAACATAAAAACCTACTTTGGAGGCAAAAGAAAAATAAATGACCTCACTGTGCTGATCAGGAGCACAGTTCTAGGCAAAATCACAGAAAAAGAAATTCATTCCTGGACTGTGTAACTCAAATTTTAATTATAAAAATTTTTTTTAAATCTCAGAAATTAAAAAAAAATTAGAAACCTACAAGGTAGTAAAAAATGAAGCAGTCTTCAGATTTCTATGATATATGTCAAAAGAAAATAAGATGAAACATCTGAATATCTGAGTAGGAAATTATAATTCCAGATATTTATACATAGCCAAATTGTTTTTAATGTATGAGGATGACACAACTACATGCACAGATGTGTAAACTTTAAAGTCTTAGAGAATTTATTGCCTGCAAATCTATAAAAAGAAATTCTAGAAAAAGTATTCCAACCAAGCTAGAGAGTGCTCAAAATTAATGCCTAAAGAATGAAAACCATAGGATATAAAATCACTTACAAGTCTTTCTATCCACATTTCACCAAGAACTTCAATTTCTGCAGTTTGCTTTTCTTTACTTAAAATTTATCCTGAGGTTTTTAAGTATTATTTTCATTCATTTCATATACAGAGATATTTTTCATTCTTTTGTGTGGCTCAGTGGTAAAGAATCTGCCTGCAATTCAGGAGTCACAGGAGACACGGGTTCCACTCCTGAGTCGAAAAGGTCCCCTGGAAAAGGAAATGGCAACCACTCCAGTATTCTTGCCTGAAGAATCCCATGGACAGAGCAGACTGGCAGGCTAGAGTCCTTGAGGTCACAAAGAATCGTACATGACTTGGCTACTAAACAACGAAACAAGTATTCCATTTTATGGATACACCATAACTTATTAAACCAGTCTGCTGTTGAGGGACATTAGGATTGTTTTCAATATTCTGCTATTTCAAAGAATGATGGTTGGTGTCTTCCCTGGGTTGGGAAGATCCCCTGGAGAAGGGAAAGGCTACCCACTCCAGTATTCTGGCCTGGAGGATTCTATGGACTGTATAATCCTTCGGATCTCAAAGAGCCGGACACGACTGAGTGACTTTCACTTTCATTTCATTCCAAAGAATGATGGAACTCTATTTGTAGGATAAATTTCTAGATTTGGCATTACTGGGTAAAAAAAGTATATGAATTTGTGATTTTGCACTATCAAATTGTACCATATAGTGTTCGTACAGTTTTTTATTTCTATCTTTAATGTATGAGAGTGCTCATTTCCCCAAAGGATCATCAATGCAGTGTATTATTATCAAATTTGGATTTTTGTTAATCTTTTGGGTAAAAAATGATACTTCAGTGTCGTTTTAATTTGAATTTATCTTATTATAAGTGGAGTAGTTTTTCATTTGTGTAGGGACCATTTTTGTCTTTACAGGAACCATGTATTCATACCTTTTGTCAGTTCTATAATGAGCTGGTGGGGCTTCCCAGGTGCCACCAGTGGTAAAGAACCTGCCGCTAGTGCAGGAAACACAAGAGACTCGGGTTTGATCCCTGGGTTGGGAAGATTCCCTGGAGGAAGCCATGGCCACCCACTGTAGTTTTCTTGTCTGGAGAATCCCTTGGATTCTGTAGCCTGGCGGGCTACAGTCCATGGGGTCACACAGAGTTGGACCCAACTGAAGAGACTAAGCATGCGTAATGAGTTGTTACTCTTTCTGTTCATTCCTACCAGCTCTGTATATATTACGGAGATTGGCTTTTTGTCTCTGAGTCACAGATATTGATTTCTGGTTTGCCATTTTTCTTTTGACTTTTCTTAAGCTTTAGATATTTAGGTTTTAACATGTAAGCAGTTTGATATACATACAATATACATATCTATATTATAACTCAATTTTGAGTCATAGTTTAAAAGTCATTTCTTTCCTACGATTATAAAGAAATTTTCCCATTGTTGTTCTATGCTTTTTTTTTTTTAACATTTATATCTTTCATTTAACCAAAATGTATCTTGGTGTACAGGTGAGGTATGAATCCCGTGTATTTCTTTTGGTTTATTCAACATTATTAAATAGTCCATCTTTTACCTACTGACTGCATTGCCACTTGTATCAGTTATTAAATCCAAGTGTGTGTGTGGGTCCAACTAGTGTTCTCTAAGGAATGAGATTCTGGGTCGATCTTATTATCTCTTTTAATTTTTTTATGTTTGAATTATACTACAACAAACATATGACTTTTATAATTAGGAAAAATTAAATTTTAAGTTTTCTTCTTAAAGCCAGCATATAAAAATATGTGCATTCTGTATGACCTTAATTATGTTTTTAAAAATATAGAAACAACACAAATAAAATACTCTAAAATATTAACAGTGATTCTCTCCACATAGTTTCACTCGGGCTTGCTTTTCTCTTTTTTATTCTGTGGCTTTTATAGCTTTATACACTGAAGTATGAAAGAACTCTAATAAATCAAGTTTTTGTGGTAAATGAAATATGTCTTGTGTCACAGAGGGATTTGAGGTTATCTTCTGTATTTAAAGTGTTATAGAGAAATTAAATATGTTACTTTCTGTCACTGACTTTCATGAACATTACTTAGATTTTTATATCACTTTAACTCCAAATTCTCCTCACATTCATCAAAAAAGCATGTTGATTGCCAATTCCATTCAATCAAATATCTGTTGTAACTTTTTTAACAAAGTAGAAGAAACATTAAAATATACTCCTAAACTTCTACTTGTGATAGTTTCTAAACTAAAATTTTAGTTATAGAAATAGAAACACTAACAGTGCCACTCTACTGATATCAGTGTCATAACTTGTGCTTATCAGGAAATAAGCTTCAAAATGACCTCACAGTGACATGTCAGTTTTGTAAATTAGACACTTCAGATTAGTTTTTCAGTAAGTCATATCTTTAAATTTTAGGTTTATATGGAAAGAATACATATAATTGAGCTTTTATCAGTCCTTTTAATCTTTTACATTTGTATCCTCTTGCATAATGGTCTCAAAGGACTTTTTATTAATAAATAATAATAAAGAATTTCAAAACGTCAAATACACAGATGTAATTTAATTACTGAAATTGAAGAGTTCATTCTTTCTTTTAAACCAAATGACAGTAGAAGAAGTCCTTAAGTCATGAATTTTAATTTTTTGAAATTTCACTTGTATTCCCTCCCTCTCATTTAGTATTTCTTCTCAGAAACTGCAGCCACTTAAAAAATGAAGTTAGCTTTAGATCTGGAAATTCTATTATTTGTAGCACTCAAATTAATGAGGAATTTTCATAACCTGAGATGGCACAGTTATTGAGAACAGCACTCCTGAGACTGTTACCTTGTGTCTGACCACAGAGAGGTAGAGTACAATTACAGCCAGGACTCTCCAACCCAAATGTGCTTCTTAAGTGTGTTTATCCAGTCAAACCACATGGTACACAGCTGTGAACTATTTAGAGAAGGTTTACTGGACACTCCTCTGTCTAGGAATTTGTTTCTTTCTTTTTAATTTTCTGCCTCATTATGGTACTGGGGACTACTTAATATGACTACATTAAGTGTTTTCTGAACAGCTGCTGTTTCTAAGTAGTTCTGATGTCTTTGGGGGCATATCTCCATCAAAAGCCAAATTTCCTTGAAAGGGATTCTGGTTCAATTAATTCATTTAGCATATTGAGTATATAAGTTGATACAAACAAGAATAATTATTGTTTTGTCTAACAGTGACCTGGATGCTGGGGCTGAAACAGGAAATGGGACACATAGGTGGCTGCTTTTATAGAGAGTGCATCTTGGTGGGGAGACCTAAAGTCAGTGAACATCCAAATCATTGAAAGAGAACAATCCAGCAAGAACTGATGTGCACATAAAGAATAACTTTATGTGACAAGTTTCCTGGGAGGTTTTTTTCAGGTCTATTTCTTGAAGATTCTAGAAGCACATAATTCACATCAAGAGGCAGCGAATCGCTATCATGTTCCCGTTCTCTTGTTGAGACATTAGAGGGAGAAACAGAGGCTGAGGAATCCAAAATCTAACCAAACCAACAACAGAAGTGGTTGGGGGAAACAGAGGAAAGAAAGGGCATAGGCAGAACTGCTGATGGTAAAATAGCCAGTGAGCAGGAACGCCAAGACTAAGTGACGGGGGAGCTTGAGCCCACAGTAAGTGTGGGTGTCTCGAGCTGCCGTCATGCTTACCGAGGCTCTAGGCCTGCAGAGCTGGAGGTGACCTTTGCTCATGGCCTCCAGCCCTCCTGTCTCACATATGGCACGACTGGCCCCTGAAGAGTGATGAGACTCACCCATGTCGTGGTTTGAAATTGAGAACCAGAACTAGAAGTTAGCCTTCCTGGCAAATTTAGTTTGCATCACTAGCCATAGTGGCTTTCACTTTCATCTGGGTTATTTGTGATATAGGTACTAAAAAATATGGTTCCTGAGCTAGAATCAATAAGTGATGGTGTAAGATTTAGGTAGTCACCAAAATAGACTTTCATGAAGTTTGTGTGTGTCTGCTCAGTCGCTCAGTTGTGTCCAGCTCTTTGTGACCCCATGGTCTGTAGGCTGCCAGGCTCCTCTGTCTGTGGAATTTTCCAGACAAGAATATTATGTGGCAAATAATGTGTCTGTGCATCAAATTATTAGTGAAACCGGTTCACAGATACTCTTCTGATGGGGTTATGGAGAAACACAAACCCTGTTCCTTTTTCCCAGAACCATGAACCAAAAACAAATCGAAAATGTAGAGTAACTTCTATTCTGTTGAAGAGAAGTGCTTCAAAAGGCCCAAACCAGAGACCAAAAAAAAAAAAAAAAAAGAAAGAAAAGAGCGAGGGTGATTAGTTCTTCAGCTATTTGGAAGGAATTCTAGTGAAGATTAAAAAACGCCATGATCTGGTCTGTAGTTAAATCCCATGACATATAATTTTAGCAGTCTTCTGGGAGACAGCCAGTGGTGGGTGGTAATTATGGAAATGCTGACGTAGCAGAAGTAGCAGAGCACAGTGGAACCCGAACTAATTTCCAACATGCAGGCCTGAGACCTAGTAGGAAACTTCCATGGGTGATGGGAAAATAATTGAGAAATAAAAAGTGAGACTATATGAGTAACTACAGAAAATAAATGGACTTCTTTGTGTATCTATGCTCTTTAAACTAGCTCTATGTACTCTCATCGAAGGGAATAGCAACATCATAGGAGTCTTCCCAGCAAGTCCTCTCAGTGAAGCTAAGAAGCTGGATTAAGGTTTCAAGGAATTTATAAAGCAATCTCCTGTTGACATGAAGAGAAAGTTAATTAATATGAAAAGTACCTAAACAGTGTTTTCGAAGTTGCTATTTTAAAAAGCATTAAATAACAGCTATAAGAGTAACTATCAATTTACCACAGGTTCACTTAGGGGCCCAGGAAAACTATAAAATCTCACCTGAAGGTAGAGCTTAGAGATGGCAGCTGCTTTGAGACCCTTTTAGAAGAGAAAGAGAAACAGTTGGTCATTTAACATATGGAATTCAGAAGCTCAGATCACATCTTCTCAAACTATCCTGCTGTTGGAAGCCACTAGATTTCTCTTGGCTAGAGAGTTTGCTTTTATTAAAAGCCTATAACCCTCTCATTGTCTGGAGTAAGTGATAGTAAACACTTTGTCAGCAAAATCAGAAGCAAGATGTACAATTTTTGTTAAATCTCACTTCAACTCTATGTAATGGAAGTTTCACACAAGAGAAGAGAAAGATATATCTGAGCAATGGTAAATGGGATTCCCTATCAAGGGTGTCTTGGTCATGATCATGATGTTCTTCATCTATTGTTAATCTAATGTCATGTAACAAAATACCCCCAAATTTAGCATCTTAAAACAACAATAAGTGTTATTATCTCACACAGTTTCTGTGGGTCAGCAATTCAGGAGTGGCTTAGATAAGATAGTTCTGATCCCAGATATCTTTAGAGGTGGCAGTCAAGATGTCAGGGTATTCACATGGCTATAGGCAAGTGGACTCAGTTCCTTGCTGGCTGTTCGCAGGAGGCCTCAGTTATTTGGCCCAGAGGACTCTCTACAGGGCTGCTTTTCATGGCATGGCAGTTGACTCCCCTCAGAATTAATAATCAAAGTGAAGCCTTAATGACTTGTGCCCTAGCCTTGGAAGTTACACTCCTTCATTTTCATAATAGCCTACTGGTTACATGTCAGCCCTCCTCAGTGTGGGGAATTATACAAAGGCATGAACACCAGGTGTTGAGGCCCGTGGAACTATTTTGGAGACCACCTACCACATACCAACATCCAAAGTTTCTGCCATTTTTTTTTACCACCTACCACTTATACTATTTGTTTAATATTTTTCTTTAGGTGAACTTTTTAAACTAACCCATCTCAAGCAACATTATCCATGAAATCAGGGATTTGATGTGGTCTTTATTTTCAGGTACTAATCTTCAAATAAAAATATAACTATTAAAACAAAGTATAATCTTTCCCATATCTTCTAATAGCAGCTCAGGTATCACCAGTGTTATGTGTGCAACCCTTTGAAAAAACACCACAGGCCAGAAACTTGAGAGTGTCTTGCCTGAAGGAGATACTTGTAAGTCAGGAGACATTTGTTTCACGTGACACCTTCACTTACACCGAATTCCCTAGAAATCTAAGGTAATAGTGCTCAGGGTAGACTTCAACACTACAACTAAGTCCATTTGCTATAGTGGTTGTAGCTGGCACTTGCCAGCTATCTTTTGTAATTACTTAAAACAGAAACAGTGTAAAGAATTGAACTGTAAGGGTAAAGCAGATTGTTCTCAGGACATAAAACTAAACTCATCTTATTATATATTGTTACATTGCTGTCCACTCTCATTACCAAAGGCCATAAAGCAATTTTAACTGTTCCCTGGTATGTCACCAGCAATAAGCGTTTTTGCTTTACTGTTCTGTTGAGCTGAATGTAATAGTTATATTTTAGAACTCTTACAACTGGGAAATCTAGAAATGCCTTCTGGTCTTTGTGAATTTATTAAAATATTTGGTTTGGGTAACCTTGGAATTACCTTAAGTATAGTTGGGGAAATCATGTCATAATCACCAAATTTTATTAGCTACCAGCCCTGTTTAATCATAAAATGCAATGTTCTGAAACCTAGAGCCTGTTCTGTCCCATGCTGGTGACTTTATTTCTTCTCTTGACAGTATGTCCATGAACCCTGATCATGCTTTCCTGAGGGTGCCTTATTTATTGGTGTCCTT
The DNA here is from genome assembly GCF_019320065.1 of Cervus canadensis. NCBI lineage: Eukaryota > Metazoa > Chordata > Mammalia > Artiodactyla > Cervidae > Cervus > Cervus canadensis. The sequence continues at coordinate 59,567,109 of NC_057400.1, forward strand.
CATGGCCAAAGGTGACAATACAGATGATGATATAGTGTGGCTGGTGGGAAGAATCTCTATGCTGAGTATACGGGGTCTCTCCCATACGCCAACGTGAAAAGCTGGTGACCATTTGCAAGGTTGAGATTCTGTAATTTTATCATACACCTGTCAGGTTTACGTTTTTACTTATTTGAGAAGAAAATAGTACCTTTCACTTTAATTCTAAATTCCATGTCTGGATTAATATAACTGTAACATGTTTAACTAGGTTTTCTTCACCATTCTGTTTCATAAAATGGGGGCATTTTGGGGAGCCACAAAACAGTACATGTATCCACCATGCTAATACCATTGTTATCAGAGGGTTTCCTCTCCATCAGTTTCCTTTTATTAGGAAATATAAATCCAGAATTTGCAACTTAAAACTCTATGTGTGGGACTTCCCTAGTGGTCCAGTGGTTAAGACTCCACACTTCCACGGCAGAGGGCACAGGTTCAATCCCTGGCCCAAGAAACTAAGATCTTACACAGTATGCAGTGTGGCCAAAAACACAGACAGAAAACCTCTATTTGTCCAGCCTCTGCTTCACTAAGACAAGGGAGAGAAAGATCAGCCTAGATCATTTTTGTCACAGTTAATACCTGATCTTCATTTTGCTGTGTGTAACTTGAGTGTTTTTTAAAGGTGATTAATGAACTTTTCTCTTCCTTTACAACCAGTGTGGCACATCTTCATAATAAAATAACTCATGTAGCTAAATTAAATAGAGATGTATTGTAAGGCTATAAAGGATCATTGTGTATATATCTAAGAAAAAGAATCCAAGTAGATTTGGAGCTAAAAGTGGGCCTGAAGGCCACGCTCAAGCATCATTCTTTCTCCCAAGCATCTTGTGTTTTCTGTCATCCTTATTTCTCTTTGCTTCTCCACACTCAGGCAGTTTCCTCCGCTTGCCACTGATCTCCCATGTCAGGGCACATAACTATTTCAGTGCCAACGATCATCTAATAAGTATCTGTGTGTCTCCATTGAAGTTAGAGAAAGAGAAAAAGAAAAGAGACCTTAATGTTATTTAGACTTTGCCTATAAAGATTTGAAGGGAAATAATGATAGTCTCTTGTTTATTGAATGGGATGAGGAATATGGAGATATAAGATTACAAAAGAAAAGAGATTTTAATGGGTCTGAGAGAAGAGGAAGCTAAAAGGTATGTTATCTTGATAGCCAGTAAGAAACCTGGTGAATTATTGAAAAGGATATAAATGTTTAATCAGGACTTTTGTTAAGTTTTGTGTATTGTGCTATGTAATTCTCTCTTTTTTTTATGTTTTCCCCCAACATATCTTCTGTAATATCTATCTTATGATAATCTTTGTGTCATTAAGATTGCCTTCTGGGGACTGCAAAACCACTACAATACTGTAAAGTAATTAGCCTCCAATTAAAATCAATAAATTTATATTAAAAAAATAAAAATAAAAAAACAAAGTGAGTAGGGTTGAGAGCGGAGAGGCTCCATTCAGCAAGGCACTCATACCTGCAGGAATGAAAAGGGACCCAGACTCCTCAACTTCCTGGCTCACCTTTCCATGATTTAGCACACATCTTCTTTTCCGTCTTTGTTCCCCAGAAGTCATCCTTACATGCCCAGAGTCTGAACTAGGATGAACCAGGTTCCGGATTCTCCTTGTTTTTCCTGCTTCTGTGATTTGTTCATGTCATGCTACCTCCTCATCAAAAGTCCAGTTCAGCAGTGCCAGCAACTACACTACTCTACATCGGGACCAAGCCCCAGTGCTTTCTCCAGGTGGAAACAACCTGCCTCTCCTCTCAGTTCTTATAGCACTTGGTTTAGTCCTTATTCAGTACCTCTGCTCATCACGCCTTGCACTAAACTTACTGATTGTCTATACCATCTGCCCTCTTGGAACGAAAGACACATTCACTTTCTCAGATTACCCACATAGGAGGCCAAGCACGGCACATGGCACATATGAGCACTTAGTAAATGTCTTTTTAATTGAATGAAAAGATAAGTAATTCAGTTACCTGTGTGGTTTGCATAAGGTGTGTTCTATTCAGATTTTTATAGTATAGTATTAGAAAATAGTAGGCTAAAACATGTGCATTTAACTACAGGCACTTCCCTGATTAAGATATGTTGGCCTCTTGCTGATAAAGTGATGAACTTTCATCTGCCTACCACATAGTCTGTCCTGAAGATAAATGGGAGTGTGAACACGCAGACACTTCGGGAAGGAAAAGCATGCTATGTAAATAACAGCTATTGTTTATGTCTGTAGCGACTACATAGAGTAGGATCCCTGTGACTCAGTGACTGGGTACGATGGGTGATCCTGATGGTTTTGGTTAATCTGAACGCTCCAAATCAGTGCGACTCAGATTGTGAACCATGGAGACCAGTGCCAATATAAAAACTGTTACTAGTCTCTAATGAGATAAATGCAGCATTTAAAATCTTTATAGTCACTTAACAAAACAATATTAGTACAGAGTTTAATAATAAAAATGTGACATGTCTATACACTTTTGTTGTATTAATTTCATTTCGTTAGTAATTCATTTCCATTGATGTATGATAGAATTGATTTACAATAGATTGAGAATAAAAAAACATCAAAAAAGCTGATCCTTCAATGTACATAGTCTGAGAAGCACAGCTCTAAGTAATTCTCTCCAGAATGGAAGATACCTACATTGTGTACATGGGAGTGTTGGGAAAAAAAGATAAAAATAAACTGGCAGGCATTATGAAATACTAGTATTGACAGAACCAACAAAAGTTGATGTACTTATCAATAAAAGTTGATATAAAAGGGCAATATAGTGAATGATAGTAAAAAAAATCTGACATGTAACCGTTCTGATTCATAGTATTCATTTTGAGCAAAGTCTTTCTAAAATGTTTTGTACATCTTTAACAATCTTTTATTTAGTCTCCTCTCTCTAGTAAGTAAGCTTATATTCTGGAACTTTTAGAGGAAATAGCATCCTCTCCTGTTGTGTTAAATGAAGTGCTTGCTTGAAGAAAACATCTATGCACCCACGAAATTCACATGAACAGTAATTCTCTGGTCATCTAAGTTTTCTCTATGAAAAAATCTCTTCAGGAGGTCAGTAAGTCTGTGTCTTTAAAATACAGCTGAGCTCAGTAATCCTTTTCTTTTTTGCCAGCTTGACACTCAATTTTTATGGAAAGTCTTCTTAACCTGTGTTGGGATGATATTTTGAGTAAACAGTATGTGGTTCTTATTAAGAGCCACAAACAAGGAGCCACAAACAATGAGCACCTTGTTTTTCCAGATTACCAAGATGGTACATTTCATAGGGGTTTACTTTTTTTTCTACAGATTTCTGACACTGTAGAAAATAGTATTTGCCAAATGTCTTAAAATTTAATATTCATAAATCATGTTGCATATTTTGATTTGGGGACTCTGGGATTAATTATGTATTACTAGATCAAAAAATCAGAGAGTAGTGACTGGATTCAATGTTGGATTTTGTATTATGCCTAAGGAATGGCATTGCTCGGAAACTGTTCTTAATGCTTAGGAGACCGAGTCTTGGACATTGCATCAGTCTAAGCAAAACAGGAGGTTTTTTTAATCAGTTTGTTGATTTTAACTTTCCTATATCCCATTTCACTTTTCTTTCCTTCCCCTGATAGGTAGATCTGGACCCAGGCTGCCCAGGTCCTATGTGAAACAAAATTTGAGACCTGGACAAGTCCTGGGTTACAGTACTCCAGGGGGTACTGTATGTCCACCCCTGTACTCCTACTTTTCAGACTCATTTCATCTTGACTCATTTTGCACAGTAGCCTATATTTCCTCTGGAGCTTTTTAAAAAAGAAATTGGAATGTCTTATAAAGCTAACGGTGCTCTAGTAAAGAGAAAATCTGTTTCCTGCTGACCACATGGTTTCCTATAATATATAAATATCCAAATCTGTTCTAAATGTATATTTTAAATTACCCCTTATATAATTGTTTGTGGAGAGGTAGAGAAAATCTAGACGATACCCACTAAAGTTTTGAAGGTTTTGCTAACTCTTAAAATTCTTTGTAGTTCAGGAAGCACAAATTTAAATCCAAGGATACAATTTTTAAAAGAATAAGATGCCTTCTTGATTTTTCACCTTATCTTTGCCTCCTGATCTTGCTGTCTTAGGAATCCTCAAAGGTTCTTTCCTGGCTGACTTTCTGGTCTGACTTTGCTGAAGACAAATCCCAAACCATGGTATATCCTTTATGAACTTCCTTCTGTCGTGGGTTTAGCTATAGCTGTTCCAGAATGCTCTCTCCCCTTCCCTTGACCCTGAAGACATCTCCAGGCTCCCTCATTCATCAGGCCATCCATCACCAGCCCTCCCATTCTGCTGCCTTTGACCTTCCTCCCAATGACACATCCATCACTTCTGATGCTGGGTTTTTCTCTTCACTTGCAGCTCAGATATGATGTTTTGATCTTTCCTTATCTCTTTTCCTGTTCTTATTGAACATTCAGCCTCCCTAGACACACAGGAGCTCATTCCATGTCCACTATTACCCTGTTCCCCTTTATCTTTTAAATTTGTCTCCACTCTTAAACCCAGTTCTAGCTTCAAGTGCCCGGGAGGGAAATCCAGATATCTTGAAATTATGAGTCATCTGGATAACAACTGAGAGCCTTATGGTGATGATTTCAACATTGGCCAAACTTTCTTTGGCTCCTTCCTATAGTTCTTGCTTGTCCTTGGTTGAATTGTAAGTCCTATTTTGCTTAATGTAGTTGTATTCATGACATTGCTTTACCTGTACCTGACTATATACTAAAACTTAAATAATCCTGAAAACCCATGCCCCAGTGGAAGCAAGCAAAAAGTCAGGCAAGCGTGATGTGTCTTGTTACTTGTTGGCAAAGTGCTTTCAGAAAAGTTCCATCATCTCTGCTTCCCTATTCTTGGCTTCTAAAAAAGGTATCCATTCAACCTTGAGGGTATTATGCTATGTGGAATAAGCCATATAGAGGAAGACAGATATTGTATGATAACTCTTATTTGTGGAATCTTAAATCAAACAAATAAAACCAAGCTCTTTGATAGGTGAGAACAGATAGGTGGTATCCAGAGGGAGAGGATGGAAAAAGGGTGATCAGAATGGGTAAAGAGAGTCAAAAGGTAAAAAATTCCAGGTATAAAATAAATGTCATGGTGATTTAATGTATAGCCCGGTGACTAGTTAAGAATACTATATTGCATATTTGAAATTGTTAAAGAACAAATCTTAAAAGTTCTCATTACAAGAAAGAAAATTTCTGTAGCTATATGTAGCAACAATGTTAACTAGACTTATTTCAGTATCTACAAATATCACATCATCATGTTGTACCTCTGAAACTAATATATGTCACTTATACCTCAATTTAAAAACTAATAATTAAATCAGAGAGGTATCAATTCAGAAACGTGAAATGCCATTTCCCACTGCACTTACCACTCCCTGCCCTCGAGTCTCATGTCTGTCCCCTGCCCTGAATGACACTCTGCCTGTTGGCATCCCATGTGAGTATCTCACTTAGCACCAGCAGCAGCTGCTCCCCATATAGCAAAGCAGCTGTGAAAGCTGATCAGCCAGGATTTTTCACTTGAATCCATTTAAACTGAGCACACAAAGATGTGGCAGACACAACCTAGTCATTTCTTTCCATTTTACTACCATAGCCTTCTGCTTGGAGCAGCATGTTTGGTCTGTGCCTTGGGTGCTAGGAAGAGTCCCAAAGCCTCCTGTCACTAACAACACCCTTTTCCACATTAACCCTTCAAATCTCAGTGAGTGTTTTCGAGAACTGATAGAAGTGACTTCCCCAGGGTCTGGCTTCTCTCTCAGTGGGTGACGCTATAACACCTTTCATCTTTTTGAAGTGAGCAATCTGTTAGTTTCAACACATCATTTCTCTTTTTCTCCCATATTTGCATCTGTAGCCAAAAAGGATTCATTTCACTTAGCAGCAGCTCTTAAAAGAATTAGATTTTTTATCTAGCTATCTACCTACTTATTTATTTATTTAATGTAGTCACTGCCTTCTCATCTACATGAAAGACGAATGATTTCGTCTTTCTCTTCTCCTTACCCTGAACCTGTCCATTTGACTCTTCTTTGTTTCAACCCGTGGCTCCTCTCCAGCTGGGCTTTCACTGGTGTATCCAAGGCCTCCTCACTTTGCAGATCTGTCTCTTTCTGTCTGTCCCTGTGTCCCTAGGCTAACATAATCCTATTTGAGGCTTTTATCATCCACTACCATGTGTGAGCCTCCTTTCTGATGGAATTCATCTCAGAAATGCTGGTTCTATATAAATCATCTATACAGGTTGCCTATACTGATAACATCTGTCAAATAAAACAGAACTGTATTCTGTCCACCAGTCTCATTTTTGCAAGTTTTCCTGGGGAAACTGTCTCAGTATTATCCCAGAGTCCCTAATTACCTATGTTTAATCCTGCTCATACATTGCAGGCCATATTCCAAATACTCCATCTACACATTTACAATTCTAGGAAATCTGGAGCATTATCATTCTCATTCATAGATTAAGAAACTGAGGCACAAAGGAGTGAATGACTTGCTGGTCATATAGCTTCTTAGAAATCAGCCTTAACCCAGGCAGTTAAGGTCTACAGTCCATGCTCTTAAAAACCGTGCCCCACAACAGTGTTTTAAGATCTAGTGTTTTTGCTTTCCGTCTCTTCTTCAGGTCCCGTGAACTTCCCAAGTTCCTCATTTGGCTGCTTACTGACAAACGAGGAGAAAACAAAGAGCCTGTCTTGAAGTCATGAAATCTTAAAACTTCCTCTTTACTCATCACAATTTCATTTCTTACTGTAAATTTAACTCAGTTCCTTTATCTCCATAGCTTTCCTCCATAACCTTGCCTCCAGATCACATTTATTGTGATTGTATATTTGTGAATATATATTTGTAATCCTCTTACTGATATTTCCTGTCCCAAGGTTCAGCTTTGGAGAAAGCATAGATCCTCTGAGAATGTTCACAGCCCTTGTCTGAGCTCCCAAGTCTTCGGAGTCTAGAATGAATTTCCTTATTTCTCTCTTGGAGTTCTTTGATGATGATTACACAATTTCCAGTCATTTTAAAGCACAGAGGACTCTGTAACCCCTTATCTTCTTGATGAAGGCTGAAATTTAAGCACATAATAAGGCAAAACTCTCAACCAGAACAGCTCTTATGGTGGCAAAGGAAGGAGCCCCGGAAATGGCATGAATTTAAATTCTTTGAAGAACTGAATAAAATGTTTACTCTTCAGAAGTCAACATTGGAACCTGATAATCCAGTCACCATGTGTTGTCAACCCTGGCTTTTCTATTTTTCCTTTGTTTTTATAAAAATTAGTGTGGATTCAGTTGGTGATATTGAGGAGTTAGCTTAGATTCCTCTTTTTCTCTTCCTCCCAATCCATCAACTAAAAATTCTTCTTTTTCTGTATTATAAATCTCAGAAGTCCTGACCCTTGACCATTTCTCTGACTTCATCTCTCCCCCTCATCCACACGCTCCACCCACACTCTCCTGCTTTCTCTTCTGTGACCATTCTCAAGTCATTTTTTCCTGCCTTAGAATCTTTGTCACCAGCTCTTCTCTCTGTTCAAAATGCTACCTTTTCTCTGATCTTTTCATGATTCATCCTTTTTTGTCCAAAACCTTCCTGAACCATCCACTCTGAAGAAACTATCCACCAGTTCTATCACATAACTTTGCTTTAATCTTCTGCAGAGCACTATTTACAGTTATTAGACCTTAACCTGGGACTCTTTACCTAAGTTTTAGATGAGTTCAAAAAGGAGAGGTGAAAAAGACTCCAGTATTCTGAAGTGAGGTGCCAGGCTACCTACACAGGACTTTTCAAGGGGGTGGACAGCTTGGTTTTACAACTTTTGGTTAATTACCAACTTGCAGTCTGTAAAACTGTTTGGAGGAGTCAAAAGAAGTACTGGAGATTAGAATGTATTTTTTTCAGAGAGAATTGCTGGTGTGTCTCAAACTGCTTCCCCAAAATCTATACGGTAAAGAGGAAAGGGGGAGAGGTTATCCGCCTCTTCGCCTGCTTCAGACTTTAATAAGACCACGCAGTGATCTTGACCTTTGCCCCCTTAACTTGTGGGATGCAGACTCACACCAGAAAAGTCTGAAGGTAGAAGACTGGCTGCTCTAACAGACAAGCAGGAAGAAAATGCTGAGTTGAGAATAGTCTGTGCTATGCTTAGTTTCTGAGTCACGTCTGACCCTTCGTCAGCCCGTGGACTGCAGCCCACCAGACTCCTCTGTCCACGAGGATTCTCCAGGAAAGAATACTGGAGTGGGTTGCCATGAACCCTCCAGGGGATCTTCCCAACCCAGGGATCAAACCCAGGTCTCCCTCATTGCAGGCAGATTCTTTACCATCTGAGTCATCAGGGAAGCCCAAGAATATTGGAGTGGGCAGCCTATCCCTTCTTCAGGGGATCTTCCCAACCCAGTAATTCAACCGCGGTCTCCTTCCTTGCAGATGGATTCTTTACCAGCTGAGCTACCAGGAAGCCCGAGAAGAGTCTAGACTCCCAGAATTTGCCATGACAAAGGACACATGGGTGCTAGCTCTTGATGGGCACAGAGAAAGTCCCAGCCAAGAGCCCATTTAAGTCCTACCAGAAAGGGCTATGTGTAGGGGGAAAGTGATCCTAAGAGGAATGGGCTTCTAGACTCTTAGTAACTGAGAGAGAACATTTAAGTGGCCACCTTGAGAAATACAGATCACCCACGTTGTGAACAGAGCAACAGAATTCACTCATTCATTCAGTAAAAATGGTTACATCACTATGGGATTTTCACCTGATCTGCTCATTTCCTTGCTTCTGTAGTGTGCATCTGCTTTGACTAGAGTATAAATTTTAAAAAAGAGTAAGGACTTTTTCTATCTCTTTATGGTTGGCTAGAGCAGTACTCAGCATGCTGTTGTTGTTCAGCCGCTGTCATGTCCGACTCTTTGCAGCCTCATAGACTGCAGCAGCCAGATGTGATGTCCCTCACATCTCCCTGAGCTTGCCCAGACTTATGTCCATGGAGTCAGTGATGCCATCCATCCAGCCATCTCATCCTCTGTTGTCCCCTCCTCTTCCTGCCTTCAATCTTTCCCAGCATCAGGGTCTTTTCCAGACTCTTTGCATCAGGTGGCCAAAGTATTGGAGCTTCAGCAACTTGGCGTATAGTTTGTATATTTGTGAGTGAATATTTAATAAGTGTTGATTGATTGACTGAAATAGGTAAAGACTAGGAAAATATAACTTCCATTCCCTTCCACCAGTGATATGCAGTTTGTATGAATAGTGATATGAATATCCACTAAGCAGACATAGTTTTAACTATAATCACGAACAAGTAGAAACCTCAGAAGCAAAGCCTGATAAAAGAAATAGCTGATTAAAACTCTAACAACTCTTCATCACTTTCTCCAAAATTCTTTTTTGTTTGGTGTTGCTTTTTGAAATAGAGCACCTCATGATAAATCATGTTCTGTTATCAATATAACTACTGTCTTACCATACTCTAAGTTTCAACCTATTTATACAGGTTAAGTCTTATTTTATTAGTCTATTATAGTCTTATTTTTAAATGTATTTTTATATATACAAAATAATATATGTAGCATGCAAATTGAGGCATAATAATATTGGTAAAAAACATTTTATCACATTATAAATAATTGTAGAAAATCATCCAAAGTTGTTTGACATTTTAGAGGGAAAATGTTAAGTCTTAGCCCTAAAATAAATTTCAGTTTTAATGAACTTGTTATCAAATATATATATATATATATATATATATATATACAGAACTGTCTAGAGCTGTATACACATTTATTTCCATATGAACTTCATACACAGATATATATAGTTAAATTGTCACATATAAAGCTGGTATCTATGTATATTTATAGTCAGTTTATGTAATGTGATGTGTAAACTGCTTTCCCAAAATGAAGACAGAGAATTTGTAGAATTTTAAACTAATTTAAATTATAGCACCAATTTCTTGAAACTTTTTTGTATACCAGGCCCCTCCTGAGAAGTTTAATAAGCAATATCTAATTCAATTTTCAGAAAATCTTCAATTAAGTAATATCCCAATTTTACAAATTAGGAAACTGAGGCTTAAGAAAATTAAGCTTCTTCCCAAGATGACAGCAGAAAATCAGTTGTGATAAAGCAGAAAACTTTCTGACTCCAAAATCTGTGTTCTCAAACCTCTTAGTCATTTACCATGTTACTCCCTAAATGCGTAGGTGCCACTAAATCTGTGTAGGGTCAAGATTATTTTTCATATACTCTCCTGAAATCATATACTGATATTTTATGTGCCTATTTATTAATGTATGTTACCATTTCCTCTTTCACATTTAATGAGCAAGCCTTGAATCTCTGCAGAGATTTCTGAAAAGAAGCTAGATCCAAAGTGTCTAGGAGAGCTTTAAGATTCAACTTAAAAGAGATATTTTATTGGTACACAATTTTGATGAGTAAATCATATCTTTCAAACTAACATCAGCATCTTTTCTGAGAAAACAGCAGAGAGAAAACAAATCCATTGCTGAAAATCATGAATTTTAATAATATAACTGAGCTATTTGAATTCTGTGTGCATTTAGTTTTGTTTTGCTTGTGTTTGTCTACTTATTTTGCCTTAATCAGGTTCTATAGGAAATATGAAAGCTTTATCAAGTGTCATTGTGTGCTTATTAGTATTGAGGTAGGGAGTAAAGATAGTAGGGAAATGTTTTTTATTTAACTCAGAGAAAGTACTTTGTTTAATCAGTGAAAACTTTCATTAACTAACATAATTATTGAGTGTCTTTGATATGATTAACCCAAGGGAATTCAGAAGTTATGGTCCCTTTGGGAGCTGAGAGATTCTTCTAAATGTTAATTAAGGATACTGAATATTTGACTAAGATAGCATGCAAAGCCACATGTGTTTTGCATTGTACTTAGGGTATACCAACTATCAACAATGGTTGCCTGTTCCCCGTCTCCCTCTTGCAGGTGTGTTCATGTTGTTACATCAATTAAGGGCATATATGCAGTGCAAGCTCACACTGAGAAAAACTTGTTTGTTCCACTGATAATCTTCTTTGATTTAGAGGAGCTGGTCTTTGGGGCCTTATGACTATGAGTCATAAATAACCAGATGAAAATTTTTAAAGGGGTTACTTGGCTATTGTAGACAAAAACATCCTGTTATAAAAATCTTCTAAACCAGTTTCTGTGAGTAGAGATTTCTTTTTCCTTTGCAATTAACTATAATCTAGCTATCATGTAGTTCTCATTTTTTAACTTCTATAATTCAGCTTAAAAATATAACTACTTAGGTATTCTGATACTTCAGTTAGATGTCACTTCATTTTGAACAGCCATCAAATCTAAAACTGTGTTTCATTAGAGGTCACTACAGAAACAACATAGCCATTGGAAGAACAATAAAAATTTCAGATTTTTATTTTGGTATCAAACTCAGATACTTCAATCTTCAAGGAAGATTGAAATCACTTGACATCAACCTTTAAAAATTAAATTACATCCCATTCAGTCAAGAAACAGTTAATGAGCCATTTCCACAAAGTGCCAGGCCATGTTTAAGTCCTGAGAACAGAGAATGGAATAACCTAAAGTTCCTACTTTCACCCAGACAAAGCTTCTTTCTGACAGTCATTTGTTGTTCGGTCACTCAGTCATGTCCAACTCTTTGTGACCCCATGGACAGCAGTATGCCAGGCTTCACTGTCCTCCATAATATCCTGGAGTTTGCTTAAACTCATGTCCATTGAATCAGTGATGCCATCCAACTGTCTTGTCCTCTCTCATCCCCTTCTCCTCCTACCTTCAGTCTTTCCCGGCATCAGGGTCTTTTCCAATGAATCGGTTCTTCACATCAGGTGGCCAAAGTATTGAAGTTTCAGCTTCAGATCAGTCCTTGCAATGAATATTCAGGGTTGATTTCCTTTAGGATGGACTTGTTTGATTTCCTTTAGGATTGACTGGTTTAATCTCCTTGCAGTCCAAGGGACTCTCAAGAATCTTCCCCAGCACCACTGTTCAAAAGCAGCAGGTCTTCGTTGCTCAATCTTCTTTATGGTCAAACTCTCACATCCATACATGACTACTGGAAAAACCGTAGCTTTGACTGTATGGACTTTTGCTGCAAAGTGATGTCTCTGTGTTTGAATATGCTGTCTAGGTTGGTCATAGCTTTTCTTCCAAAGAGCAAGCATCTTTTAATTTCACAGCTGCAGTCAATGTCCTCAGTGATTTTGGAGCCCAAAAAAATAGTCTGTCACCATTTCCACTTTTTCCCCTTCTACTTGCCATGAAGTGATGGGATGGATGCCATAATCTTAGTTTTTTGAATGTTAAGTTTTGAGCTAGCTCTTTCACTCTCCTCTTTCATCTTGGTCAAGAGACTCTTCATTTCCTCTTCACTTTCTGCCATTAGAGTGGTGTCATCTGATGGCGACAGTGTCTGTGAAAAGAATTACAACATTTGATAGTGCAGTTTTCCAGACTTGCCTGATAAGACTCACCAAGGTGCCTTGTCAAAAATGCAGATTCCTGGGCTTGAAGATTGATGACATCTGGAGTGAGTCCTATAAATCCATTATTTCACACATTGCCTAGATTTGTCTTAGTAGGCAATTGTGGGCAGCATTTGGTTAGAGAAATGGGTAAGAGTGGGCCAGGAAAGTACACACCAAGGTGGTGTTTGAGGCAAGGTCTGAAAATACGGAGGATGTGGATTCCAAGCAGAGGGAATAGCAAGGCTTACAGGCCCCAAGCGCAGTATGAAGTTGCTTACTTTCAGGGGCAGAGCAAGCCAGTAAATCAGCTTCACCAATTAGGAAAATCTTGGCCAAAAGAGGTTAAATGAGGAAGGCAGGGGCTGTGCTAAGAAGTTAGGAAGGTTTTTAAACTCAACAGGCAGCTGTTGGCTGGTTTTAAGTAGAAGAATGATGATCTGGTAAACATTTGAAAAGATTGGCTCAAAAAGACTATTCATCAAAATGAGACTTGAGAATGTGCTTCAGAATCCCCTGGGATGGTTTTTTTAAGTGCAATTTCCTAGTCCATATCCCATACCTTCTGAACTAAGGTCCAGACATCTATACTTCTAACAAGCACCAAACACCAAATAATACAGCCTCAGACTAGAAACTCCGTGAGTGTCTGAACTCTATCTTACTTACCACTCTATACCCAGTGACTAGCATTGAAGTAGTACAGACATTACTTAATTTCTGAGGATGTTGTAAAATGTTTGTAATAGATATGTAAATGAATAACAAAATCTTTGGTATTTAAAATCAATGTGATTAGAATTAAAAAGTAAAAATGTAACTAATTTGCATAATAAATAAGATTATTGGCAGTTCTGACATATTCAAATATTCCCTAAACAAACAAACTATAATCAAACGTCCCTGGCAGTCCAGTGGTTAAGACCCCACACTTTCAGTTCAGGGAGTGCAGCTTCCATCCCTAGTCAGGAAACTAAGGTCCCTCATGCCGTGTGGTGGTACAAGCCAAAAAACAAAGAAGAAACTATAATTTAAACTAGTGCTTTAATCGTTGACATTAATATATGAATATTATATTCTGGCTCCTCCAATTCACCTAGGTATGGTCAGAAAATCTGTCATTGCAGAAGATTATTGATGAGTAGATAATTGTTACAGGTTATGAAAGGTGACAAAGCAGTAATCATGCATGAATAGTTTCAGTGCTTAATACTCAGAGTTTGGGTGCAAACACTGCATCTGTAGCATCTACAGACTGTAACGGTTGAGTGGAAAAAATGTATGAATCAAGGCAAAATCCCATAGTTGGAATATCCATATTTTTCTTCTAATTCTTCTAAAATTCAGCTCATAAACATAGACGTGGAGAGTTTTTACATTTATATTTTAGTATTTGTTGGTGATTACAAATATTCTTTTTTCCTAGCATCAAAAGAAATGTTATGAAGTACAGTAATAATCTGTATAACTTTGAAAAAATATAATTAATGAATAAAATATGCCTTGGGTCATAAAAAGGACAATATAGAAAGACATTGTTTTCACGAAGTAAATAGGAGTGATGTATGCGATTCAGTGTGATTTACAACTAAAAACTGTGAAATTTTTTTTTTTAAATTGGCATATATTGGTTTGTAAAAAACATTTCCAGGATGAATATATATCATTTCCACAGATAAAATATAAAACATTAAGTAAACCAGATCAGTTACAAACCCAATCCATATTAGGCAAATCCCATATCTTATTCACTTTATCTTCAGGGATTAACACAGAGTGAACCTTCAATAAATGTTTCATGAGTGACTGAATGGTTGTCACAATGATTTATATCATGAAGTTAATGAGACCAAGTTCACGTTCATTCAATTGAACATATCTGTTTTCTTGGCACCAAGATACACTGTATCTTTATTTTCAGCCAAAGACCCACTATCTCCTTACTCCATCATCCAAAGTTACTCTTTGGTCACATAAAAGACTGAGTAATAGGCTGCTTCCAGTTTAAAATGATCCATCACAACTTTTCATTCAGTGTAACAGTGTCACCTTCTTATACTGAGATCAGGATGGCTCCTCTGACCATGAGATTTCCCAGGCAAGAATCCAGGGAAATCTTCCCTACCCCAGAATCCAACCCATGTCTCCTGCTTGGCAGGTGGATTCTTTACCACTGCGCCACCTGGGAAGGTCGTATCTAGATATAGATATATTCATATATCTAGATCTAGAACTAAACTGAAAGATAGATACACATATATGTATATGGATGACATACACACAATGCCATATATATGAATATGTGTGTGTCTGTAAATTTAAAAGATGTGAATTTGTATTATCATTATTGTATAATTATTATGTGCTCAGTTACTTCAGCTGTGTTTGACTCTTTGTAACCCCATGGACTGTGGCCCACAAGGCTCTGCTGTCCATTGGATTTTCTAGGCAAGAATACAGGAGTTGGTTGCCATTTCCTCCTCCAGGGGATCTTCCCAACCCAGGGATTGAACCCACATCTCCTGCATTGGTAGGCAGGTTCTTTACACTAGTGGCCACCTGAGAAGCTTGCTATGATTTCAATAGGAAAAGAGTTAAGGCCCATTACCACAGGCTTGATACATAGTACTGGATTTTGAGTGTGTATTCCAAGGAGACTCCACTGAAGAGCTAAATATATTTAAAGCTAATAAAAATAAAAGGCTTTAAAAAAATTTATGTTGAAGCTCTTTATACAATAACTTTATTCCACTTTCTGTCAGAGTTTATGTGCTTCCAAGGGAATACAGTAATTTGTGCATTTTCTATTTTTAAATCATTCATTGTTCTAGTTAAATATTATGAGTGTATGGCAGTTCCTAACAGAGTCGTGCAGAGATAGTAGGTGCAATTGTGTTGTACTCAAAATAAATTCATGGTTAAAGCAAATATTTAACAACTGTCAAATACTGGATTGCATGTAGAAAAACTAATCCTGTATAGCTCTGGTAAATTAAACTTCAAACCAAACCTTCCTTCTGTGCTTTATAATTTGAAAACCAAATGAGGAACTTTTCTGGGCAGCCTGGTTTAAGAAACCCACCTGTTTTCCCTTTTTAAAAGTTAATATGTTAATATGTTTAAGTAAAGGATTTAAATGACTGGATTTTAAAAACTGGAGTTGAATTGTAAAAATAACCCTCTCACATTTAAATATTACTATGTATATTTGGGATTTATATCAATTTGATAAGTGGCATATGAGGCATTAATTATAAATAATATGCTTGAAATAGAAATAATGTGCTTGAGAACCAATCAAACTCAGGTTTTGCAAACAAGACATTATGTTAGGAATGGCAGCCAGCTATCCCATGGATCACCCATCAAGCCTAATGGCCAAAGACCTTCATCTTTTCTCCACATCAGCCACTCACCCTCGTGGCTTCCCCCAAGACCTTGTCAGTATTCAGAAGGGTTCTGCTGACATACTAAATTCAGGCATTCAGCGCTCTGCTCACCAATCTCATTCTATTAGCTCCACCATGTCTGGCTTCCGTCTTTCAGGGACAGTTAGCCTCTTGAAGACTGCCTTCTCTCTTTTACTATATTCTTTCCCTATTTGGATTAAATGCTATGCTCCATTATTTCAAATACTTGCTTCCTATCTCCTCAATCTTCTTCTCCTGGTCCTTCAGTCTGAGTACATGGGAAAACCCAGCCTGGGCCCAGTCTAATTCTTCACCTTTTCTGAAAGAACCCACACTGCTCAGTGCCTTGAGAAACATGTCAAACAAACTTGTCAGTTATGCGAGCCTAAATGTGTGATTTTCGGACTCAACTGACTTCTCAAAAGAGTGCTGATGATCATGTTTTACTCCAAAATATTTGCAGTTCTCTTTTCTTTTTAAATCTGCAACCCTATCACTTTCATTTTTGTTGAATACTTTGCTTTCAACTTCACAAGGAAAAGATAAGCCATCATGGTAGAATAGCTTCAGTCGCCCATTCCTATTACAGACTTCCCTTTGTGCCAGGCTTATGCTCCTCCCTCCCTTGTGTAACTATGTAGCAGGGCCCCTTCTGCCTCAGACTCACCCTTCTATTGCAGGGAAGTCCCATTACGTCCTACCACTTGAGGGGAACATGCTCCAGCGCTTCTTTTTCACTGTAAAAGCAAAGTCTCTTCTTATACTGACTTATACTCACAGATAATGATGTGATAAAGTCAAGAAAAAAATACATAAAATCTCTCTGGGTGTTTCTCTGTGGTCCCTATGCCTTTTCTCTGCACCCTTTAATAGCTAAGCTTTTAGAAAGCCCAGGTGGCACAGTGGTAAAGACTCCACCTGCCAATGCAAGAGTTGCAGATTTGATCCCTGGATTGGGAAGATCCCCTGGAGTAGGACATGGAAACCCATTCCAGCATTCTTGCATGGAAAATTTCATGGACAGAGGAGCCTGACAACCTACAGTCCATGTTGGGGTTGCAAAGAGTCAGACCCAGCTGAGCATGCATGCAGGGTCAAGGTGGCATGCTATTAGAAGAGCTCTGAGCTAGAAATACTACTCTCCTTACCATTTCCTTTTCCTTGACCTCCTGTTTACTCTTGGATCCACGTGTAATATGGTTTTTGCCTTCAACATACCACTGAAAGGCCTCTCACCAAAGCCTCAAATGACCACTCTGTCAATCAAGATTCCACCAGAAAAGAGATGGGGCATTCAGGCTGGGATAATTTGAAGAGGATATAATATGAAAAGATGATAAAAATCCATTGGTAGACTACAGTGAACACTCAAGGGATAGCCTGATACTCCAGAGCTAATAAATGCAGCTCTTTCCCACCCTAGCCCAAGACAGGTGAGTAGAGAACTGTCCGAAAGGAACTGTGACCTTAGGTCAAGGAAGCAAAGTTACAAAGAAGCTGAGGGGAAAATATCTCTTCACCCTTTTCCCCTCCTTATCATGTCAGTGCTCACCATTGTTCTAATGTAAACAGTCCAAGGTAGGATACAGTTCACTGGGGTGGTTCACACTGGTCAGACTCCTGGCCACGGAGCAAGATGAAGAAGGCTGGGTACACAGAGAAGAAAGCCAGCACAACCTTAGCGCCAAACCTGTTGTGTAGCTTAGCAGCTTTATCTTACTTAGGCTCTTAATGGCCCTTAGCAATGTTGGCCTCTTCTGGAAGCTCCTTTTTTGTGGCCCTTAGATGCCACTGCAATCTGTTTGTCTTCTTCCTCACCTTCTTTTGCACCTTCTATGCCTTTTTCAAATGCTGGTTCTCTTCAAGGCCATGGCTCCTCAAAAGTTGCTTTTCCTCTTATTGCCCTGCAATGGCCTCATCTTTTCCTATTGCTACAGTCACTATCTTCATGATTCTCAGTTCTACATTTTGGGCCCACATCTTTATCTTGAGTTTCAGGCCCACTTCCTCATTTGTCTATAGTGCTGCTTCACTTAGAAGTCTCAAAGACACCTCTAGATCAAATCCATTCCATTTATATTTCTTATTTTAGTAAATGAAACCATCATTCTTGCAATTGTCCAAAGTGGGGAAAAAAAAAAAAACAACCCTGGTTTTCAACCTGACTTATCACCTTTACAGCTAATAAGAATCCCTTTCATTTTATCTTAAGCACTGTCCCATTTCATCACATTCATCCTCACTGCCACTACTCAGGCCTCTGTGCCACGTGTGTGCTCTGTCGTGTCCGACTCTTTGTGACCCCACAAACTGTAGCCTGCCAGGCTCCTCTGTGCATGGGATTTCCCAGGCAAGAATACTGGAGTGGGTTGATATTCCCTTCTCTAGGGAACCTTCCTGACCCAGGGATTGAATCTGCATCTCTTGGGTCTCTTGCATTGGCAGGCAGATTTTTTATCAGTGCACCACTCAAGTTTAGGCCACTGTAAACTCACTTCTGGGTTCTGGAAGCAGCATAGCATCTTCCCTCCTCCTCTGCATCTGTTCTTGGTGCATTCTGCACCTTCAGCCAGAGTGTAGTTTCTATGACAAATCTGCTCATTATATTTTCCTTCTTTAGCATTTTCCAATAGCTCCACATTTTTTCTTAGAATAAGTCTACATTTTTTTTATCTTGGCTTTCTAAATGTATCATTTCTTCTCTTAGGCACCACTATATTAAATTCCAACAGAGCAGTATTTCTTCTAGTTACTTTAACAGGCCATGCTCACCTCTGGACCCTCACACAGTCTTTGCCTTCTTCTTTGGGTCCCACTTGCCCACTTTCTGCCTGGGTGGTTCCTGCTCTGCCCTCAAGCCACAGCGTAAATGTCACTTCCCTTGAGAAGCCTTCTCTGATATATCCAAACCTGGATATTACACACCTCTCTTACTCTTTAGTATACTGTACTTCCCAACATGCATTTGGCAGATGTTTAAAGTGACTCTTTTCTCTGATGAGTATTTTCTTGGGCTCTTCTGAGATCCCTCATGACTAAAGATGTCTCCTTTACATTCCTCTACTTCTCGGTCTCTGGGTATCTAGCAAGTCACATCCAGGCTGTTTCTCATGAGGCCTCCTTGACCCTCCAAAGCCTTGTTGGGAACAACCTCCCCAAAACAGCCCAGGCAACTCTTGTAGGCGATGCCCATCTGGGCCCCTGTCTGTGGGCCACGTGGTTTCTCTGGAAGCGTTGCTCCCCTCCATCACCGCGGGTCACTTTAGCTAAGACCCTGTCCTCAGGAGGCTCGGGCAGGACTGCGGCCCACCGTGGTGCCACAGTTCCAGAGACCACCTCCGAGAGCCTCTGTGTGGCCTCCTCGAAGCCCCTCTCACTTGACTTGAGGAAACAAAAATAGGCTTCTTGACCCTCTCTCACCACAAAGAACCACAAGCGTTCTGATGCCTCTCTCTCTAAAGAATCCTCCAGGAAACCCCTACTTCTCTCGTGAGCTTTTTGCAAGCTTTGTCAGCTAGAATTGGGCGGCTAGCTGAGGGGAGCCAGAGCCCCTCCTAAGTCCAGCTGTAGAGTCAGTTAACACCTCAGACTTGAGACGGCACCTCACTTGTCACCTCCAGCTCAGGTCTTAGCTAAAACCCAAACAGGAAGAGCCCTCCTTAACAGCTTGCTACCACTGAGATGTAGATGTGTATGAGACACTTACCAAAATCATAAAATTAATGTTTGACGGTAAGACCAAGCTGGGTAAATAAAGCCTAGACAAGGTGAGTAAGGAAAGCTAGGAGTAGTAGGATAACAGACAGAGCTCACTCATTTCCAAAGAAGCTACACTTTCAACCCCATATCATGCTTCAAAGGGGAGAATAAACTACTCTCTACATCTATAGAGCACAATTATAAGAGAAAGACATGAGTCATATGATTTCATTTCCAAATATGTGCATATGTGTTTTGTATGAAAACTAGAGAACAAATGAGGGATGTTTTTCCCAATAAACATGAGGTATGTTCCACAAAATTATTCAGATGTTGAAAGAATAAAGAGTATACATTTCTCTTTTAGGTTTTGGTTTTTTTTTTTTTTTTTCATTTTTTTCTTTGGTTTACATTCAAGAGACCCTATGTGATCTGAGAAGAGAACTGACCTCTAAAGAAACCTCATTTCAAGCATGACATATGACCTCAGAGGGATTCATTCGCCCTTTGGAAAGTTTGTAAGCTTTATAACAGAGACACAGGCATGGAGGAGATTAAAGAGAAGAAGCTGGGGATTTCCTTCCATAGCAGTGGTGAGCAGTTACCAGCTTGGCTCCTCGGGGGAAGATCCTCCAGTGGAATAGCTTTCTGTCAACTGGGGCACCCCCTCGCTCCGGGGCCCAGTAACTGCTTCCTCCCCTTGGCCTTCAGGTCTGGTGGTGATGTTGGCACTCTAGCACTTTTTTTTTTTTTGGCTGACTCGGTCTTTGTTGCTTTGTGCAGGCTTTCTCTCTGGCTGTGAGGAGTGGGGGCTACTCTTTGTTGTGGTGTGTGGGCTTCTTGTTACAGGGGCTTCTCTTATTGCAGAGCACAGCCTCTAGGCGCCAGGGCTTCGGTAGTTGCAGCAGGCGGACTCAGTGGCTGTGGGATACAGGCTTCGCTGCGCCACAGCATGTGGAATCTTCCTGGACTAGGGATCAAGCCTGGGTCCCCTGCATTGGCAGGCAGAATCCTATCCACTGCGCCACAAGGAAAGTGCTCCCCCACTTCCCTTTACCTCCTTGTAAGCCTGCCCTCACACTGTTGAGTAGTCCCTTGGTTAAATGTTTACCCTGCTGAGTGTGCCGTCCCTTTCCTGATACACGCAGATAGGTCTGTCCCTAGAACATGTCTGTTTGCCAAATCCCTCCTTAGGCTGGCTGTTGGAATTTCTTGAATCCTTGAATACCTGGGACTAGTCCAATGTCGAATTGTTAAAGATAGCATTTTCTAGAGGGTAAAATGACTTCCTGTGTACCCATTTAGGAAGCCACAGAATATTTTCCACAAAATGATTACGTCCATTAAGCTTACAGCTCCCGGGTATAGCACTGGCACTGTTCACAGCTTACAAATGACAAGAAAAGGCTAATACAAAAACTACCTTTCGAAGTTCAAAGGCAGCTTAAGGGATTTTTTTTGAAGGGACAGGAAAAAAAAAAAAAACTACAGTTTTGGAAATCCTTCTGTGTGCCCACCCATCTAACCCCCTGCTGTTTTAACAGTTCACTGGGTTGGGAGGCCAATGCATTAAACCTGCTAGGTGCAATGCAAAGGAGGCATAAGACAAAGCTTTAAAACCTCCTGTGATTCCAAGTATACTAGGAGGAAAGTGTCCTCAGAAAAAGGAGAAGGCTGTTAACTCCGTAAGCCAGCAGAACCCAAGTGTTGCTGTCTAGAGATGCTGCTTTATTAAAAGAAGAAGCCATCTGTAGTTTCCACATCAAAGGTCGAGCTGAGCTGCGGGGAGGCCTTTGTTCCTCAACTAGAGAATTCCAAACAGCACCAAGCAGTGCGTTCTTCATTTCCTGACAAGCTGCTCTCCTTTCTCGCCTTTCCCTCCCCTCAAAGGATCCTGCAAAAAAGACAAATTGCACTGGAGGCCCAACCTCAGTCACACGTTATATATTAGAGAACCCTGAAAAATACTTTTTTTTCTTAGCCCTTTTAATTCTTTTGCATATTTTCAAATATCTTTCTCTGCTCACAGAAACTATGTGTTAGCCCAAAATGATTTACTTTATAGTGAAGTTTTCATGGACACATAAAGCCTATAAATTATTTTAATACCATTTTTCATTAGTATTATATAGGTAAAAGGTAAAGCAGTTTCATAAAGCTTTCAAATATACAATAATGAGTTCTTAATTGAAGCAGAAAGAGCACCATATTAGAATAAAATTATTATAAGCCATTCTTAAGACAGGAGTTTTGATATTTTATCTTTTTTCATTTTTTAAATTGGTACTTTTGAGCAAATTAGTGAGTTTCAAGATTATTTTTAGAAGATTGATTTCTGAAAAACAGAATATTTTAGAGTTAAAAAGTCAAACCATTTTTCATAACAGTGTTAACATTTTCATCTTTCATTGCTCAGACAGGTTTTGTACTCAGATTTTCTTTTCACTGTATAAAAGACAATGGTGCAGGTTATTAGTTAAGCTACTGGATGTGATCATTCATAAGATAAACTAGTGTGCCAATATTTCTAACTAAGACAATCAGTCAGAAATTTCTCCTTTCCCGTGATTTATGTTTTTGAGTGTTTTGGCAAATATTTTATACTTTTAAATATGTACATTAATGAAACAAATGCATCTAGCTCTAAGTAATTTCATCTGGAATATAAATAATTCTATACATAAGAATCTAAAATTTAAATGTAGTACTTAATTTACTTTAAGATATTTGAGTTCTTAGTACTAAATAGTACTTTTTTACAATTAGAATTAAAATGTTTCCCTAACATTGTTTCCTCAAAAGGAATTCTATAGCAGAATCTACAAATTAATTTGTTGACTAAATTCCTTTTTTTTTAAATTTATTTTTAATTTTATTTTTGGCTGTGCTCTGTGGCTTGTGGGATCCTAGTTCCATAACCAGGGGTCAAACCTGGGCCCCTTTACTGAAAGTGTGGAATGCTAACCACTGGGCTGCCAGGGAATTCTTTTTTTATCCAAATTTTTTTTATTGCAGTAAATAATTCATCATCTTCATTGTTCAACTGTATATCAGAGCTTCTTAGTAAAGAACTACATGGTCCTTTGAGAAGGTACAACATAATATTGTCCATGATTAAGGGAGTTGAAGATTAGAGGCCATAGGCTTATTCCATGTTTTTATAGATACATAGATATTGTGAGGTCATTTGCTTTTCTTTTCTGATATTATTCTTTAGTAAACCAGGGCACTGTTGGGATTTGGAAACTGATTTTTACAGAATCAGAGAGAATTAAATCATTTTGCAAAGGGCTAGCCCTGGAGCTGACCACCTGGTCCAGAGATGTGTAGTTTACAGATCTGTGGTACGGAAGCACTTTCAGCATCAAGCATCAAGTCAGGAGGCTCCATTCAATGACACTAACGCCATAGGCAGGCACCCATGAAGAGTAGCCATCCTGTTTCCAAAATGAAATAACGGGCTGAATGAAGCCTTTTCAAAACTTTGTTTATGAGAGTAAGAAATACAGTTTTGCATCACAACACATACACAGTAATGAACATGCACATACATACACCTTCCTATTTATATACAGTTGAAGCTAAATTTCACAAAGCAATACTTATGGGAACTATAGCAAAAGGAATATTCTAATATTCTTCCATCATATTTTTTTGTATACTGATCTTGACCGAGTAACTGATGTCATATCCCACTGAGGAGTAGCGCTCAGCTTTTGAAAAGCACTGTGAAGACAGGCAGGGGTGATGAGCACCCGTTACTCTCGAGTTTCCAGTCAAGGTCCCAAGGGAAGGGGGGCTTCCTTTGATCAGTGCTGTCTACAAATCCTTTCAGTTTTAGCCTCACAAAGACTGATGAAGTTGGAGAATCTAAAGCAGCACTTGGAAGGTTTGAATGTCTGATTCACTGAGACGAGAAAATGGAAACCTCTAAAATCTAAATTGAGTCACACAATCTCATTGGCTAAGTCTGCCTAAAAATAGCAGGTAGTGGTTGATGCTGGTGCAGTTCATAACCCTGTGATATTATTAATTAAGCCTGTTTCTCAGATTAACAACTGGGATGATCTCTTAATTCTCGCTTCCTAGAGAAATGGTGAAAGAGAGACGAGAGGATGGGCCTGGCCTCCTGTTCAGCTCTCTTTCTGCCTTGAGAGAGCAGGCTGAACCTGACTCTAGCCTGAGAGTTTGAGGCAAAGGTTCTTTACTTTTCATGCAAGAGGGGAGGTCTAGCATTATAGAAATTAACTGGACAGATATTGAAATACTATGTAGGCTTCTGGTTGAACCTCTGCCAAGAAAAAAAAAAATCCTTTAATTTGGATTAAGTAACAGCTCTCAATAAAAATAAGTACCTTTCAGAGATGTAATGGCCTGTAAGCTTCTGAAAATTGACTGAGTTAATCTGAATTATTTGCAAGTGTCAGATGGGGCTAAAAACAAATGTAACACAACTCAGGTCTTAGAGGCCAAACAAGATGAGAACATGAAAGAACCTAGAACAGAACACAGATACAGATAGCCTCTGGGGTCTGGGTGAATGACAGGACATCATGAAGACAAAGCAGAACCTGAAAGGTTGTGAAGGTGCTGCACTCAATATGCCAGCAAATTTGGAAAAAGCAGTGGCCACAGGATTGCAAAAGGTCAGTTTCCATTCCAATCCCTAAGAAAGGCAATGCCAAAGAATGTTCAAACTAATGCATAGTTGCACTTATCTCACATGCTAGCAAAGTAAAGCTCAAAATTCTGCAAGCTAGGCTTCAGCAGTACGTGAACTGAGAACTTCCAGATGTTCAAGCTGTATTTAGAAAAGGCAGAGGAACCAGAGATCAAATTGCCAACATCTGTTGGATCATCGAAAAGGCAAGAGAGTTCCAGAAAAACATCTACTTGTGCCTTATTGACTATGCCAAAGCCTTTGACTGTGTGGATCACAATAAACTGTGGAAAATTCTGAAAGAGATGGGAATACCAGACCACCTGACCTGCCTCCTGAGATCTGTATGCAGGTCAAGAAGCAACAGTTAGAACTGTACATGGAAAAACAGACTGGTTCTAAATTTTGAAAGGATTAAATCAAGGCTGTATATTGTCACCCTGATTATTTAACTTATATGCAGAGTACATCATGCGAAATGCCGGGCTGGATGAAGCACAAGCTGGAATCAAGATTGCTGGGAGAAATATCAATAACCTCACATATGCAGATGACACCACCCTTATAGCAGAAAGTGAAGAATTAAAGAGCCTCTTGAAAGTGAAAGAGGAGAGTGAAAACACTCTTAAAGCTCAATATTCAGAAAACTAAGATCATGGCATCCAGTCCCATCACTTCATGGCAAATGGATGGGGAAACAATGGAAACAATGACAGACTATTTTGGGGGACTCCAAAATCACTGCAGATGCTGAGTGCAGCCATGAAATTAAAAGACGCTTGCTCCTTGGAAGAAAAGCTATGACCAACCTAGACAGCATATTAAAAAGCAGAGACATTACTTTGCCAGCAAAGGTCTGTCTAGTCAAAGCTATGGTTTTTCCAGTAGTCATGTACGGATGTGAGAGTTGGGCCATAAAGAAAGCTGAGCGCTGAAGAATTGATGCTTTTGAACTGTGGTGTTGGAGAAAACTCTTGAGAGTCCCCTAAACTGCAAGGAAATCCAACCAGTCCATCCTAAAGGAAATCAGTCCTGAATATTCATTGGAAGGACTGTTGTCGCTAAAGCTGAAACTCCTGATGTGAAGAACTGACTTGTTTGAAAAGACCCTGATGCTGGGAAAGATTGAAGGCAGGAGGAGAGGGGAATGACAGAGGATGAGATGGTTGAATGGCATCACCAACTCGATGGACATGAGTTTCAGTAAGCTCTGGGAGTTGGTGATGGGAAGTCTGGCGTGCTGCAGTCCATGGGATCGCAAAGAGTCGGACATGACTGAGCAACTGAACTGAAAGGCTAAGCTGCTCTAATGCTATCCCAGGAAGTCTTAACAATAGAATTCAAAAGTGATTTTCACGTCCTCCCCGCGTATCAGTCTGGGGCAAGTAGGCAGGCTTCTGTGCTCTCCACTTCAGAGATCCAGGCTTCTTCCATCTCCTTTCTCCATTATCATCTAGGGCGTTTCCCCTACCTTACAAGGAATGTTTTCTAAAGACGGTTCCTTTAAATAGAATTTGTTCTAGTTTTATGAGGGAGAAAATGCCCAAAAGATCATATGCACACTGCTTTAAGTCCTGGGACTGGAAGGGGCATGCAGAGCTTCCACTGACTTTCCCCTGGTGAGAACAAAGTCAGAGTTGTGTTTAGCGGTAAGGATTAGGGGAGGGATGGCAATGTCAGAAAAGATAGTCCCTGGCTTTGTGGCCAGATGGCTAACTTAGCCATAATACTTTGGGGAGAGTGAACTCTGATGACCAGCTTGCAGTCCCTGCCATAGCTCCCTTATAGTCAGCCCCGGCTGACGGTACATTTCTGTCACTACTGTCTGAATGCAGTCTCTGGTGCATCCAGCATGCTGTCACTCTGTATAGAGCAATCTTCATGGTGCAAATTTTACTTGAACATTTATCATCAGGTCATTGACATAACTACAAAGCCTTTTGAAAAATAATCTTATATTAATTTTAATCCAATTTTTCTATTAGCTTGGATTGCTTTACATTGCTAATATAAAATTTCTGGGACTAAGGCCATAAAGTTAAAAGCAAATGTCTTTAATCAGTTCCAGATTTTCAACCTAACTTCTAATATAAATCTTGCTCCTGAAATTTAATATGTGCTGTAAGAAACAAAATACAATAGATCAGCCATAAGCTTTAAAAATACTGGTTTGAACATATTAAGGTCTGACAAACATCAGCTATCTATACTCAAAATGCTCTTGTATATAAGGAAAATTAATTCAGTTTCTGCGTGTGTGTGAATCAATGCATTGCCCAGATAAAATTGCCTGTTAAATTTATGAATAATCTAGGCTTGAATTTTAATGTCTTAGAAGATTTTTTTTTGGTTGCTCTAGGTTTTTGTTGCTGTACACAGCTTTCTCTAGTTGTGCAGAATGGAGTCTACTCCTCTAGCTGCAGGGCATGGGCATCTCATTGTGGCGGCTTCTCTTGTTGCCAAGCACAGGCTCTAGGGTTCATGGGCTCAGATTAGTTACTCTGAGGAATGTGGAATTTTCCCAGACCAGGGATCAAACCCTCGTCCCTTGCATCAGCGGGTAGACTGTCAACCACTGGACCACCAGAGAAGTCTCCTAGAAGATGTTTTTATTTAAGGCAGGGTCTTTGAAATACAATTTGAATGTAAGGGAAGGGTCAGTTTTGGCTAAGTGGAAAACTAGAATTCAAAACCTAATACATAGAAGACAGCTTAGATTTTGTCTAATTCAGAGGTGGTTTTTTGTTTATTTGCTTTTGTCCATTTCAGTCTATGATATTCTCTAAGAATCAGTGCTTGGATCTTAAATCCACCTGCCAATGCAGGAGACCCAGTTTCGATCCCTTCTCTGGGAAGATCTCACATGCCGTGGAGCAACTAAGCCAGTGTATCTCTACTACTGAGCCAGCGCTCTAGAGCCCAGAAGCCACAGCTGCCGAGCCCATGTGCTGCAGCTACGGAAGCCCACACACCCTAGAGCCCATGCTCCAAAGCAGAGAAGCCACTGCAATAAGAAGCCCACACACTGCAACTAGAGAGGAGCCCTGCTTGCCGCAACTAGAGAAAACGCCTGAGCAGCAACGAAGACGCAGCACAGCCAAATAAATAAGTAAGTATATTTAAAAAGAGAGAAAGCAGTGGGTTGTTTGTAAAGAACATTACAGAGTAATAGAAGGCATTTGAAGATCACAATGAAAACTCTGACTAGCAAAGTCCTTGTCGACATATTTTCTCTCTGCATTGGCAGGTGGATTCTTTACCACTGAACCACCAGGGAAGTCCTGAAGTCCAGCACTTTCCCTTTTAACTGATCATGATGGTTTTCTCTTTTAACTTTATGGACTTTATTGTTGCATTCCAGAAAGATTTTCATTCCAGTATGTGATGCACTGTTTCAAGTGCTGAGCATACAGAGATAGACACAAGCAACTCAAATGGAGGCAGCAGAAAAGAGATAAGTGTAAAAGTATGTGAAAAAAAAAGTTTATCAGAAAAATAAAGCAGATGTCTCAGCCTGATTAAGGAGGGTCTCCCTGAGGAGGTAACATGGCAGGGAATGAGGGAACAAGTCATGTGAATATCTGAAGAAAGAAATGTATGGCCAGAAGATAGAAAGTACCAAGGGCACAAAATTTAAAAGAAGTGTAGCATTTTGGTGGAACAGCAAAAAGGCCAGGGCTGGAATGAACTGAATAAAGCATGAGGTGAGGTTGCAGAAATTCACAAGGCCTTTTTGCTATGACCAAGGAGCTGCATTTCACTGGGCTAAATGAAATGGAAACCCCTTGGAAGGGCTTGAGCAGGGAAGTCACATGACTTGATTTATGTTTTTAAATGATCACTCTGACAATTATGTGAAGAATTGATGGTAAAGGGACAAGTACAGAGGCCCCAGTAAAAAGGCTTTTAAAGAAATGAGAAAAGATGGCGGCTTAAACCAGTATGAAGAGGGTAGAGGTGGTAAACACATTAAAAAAAAAATCTTCTCTAGGCTTTGCTAGTTTTCTTCCCAGAAGCCATCCTCACTTTCGTTCCTTGCTGACAGCATTCTGACATTCATCCGGCGTGCCAGCCAGGTGATGAATCATGACTGCTCTACCCGTATCCCCACCATTCCTTCCCCACTTTGGTAGACATCCCCTTGCCCGACACAGCTCAGAAGGTCCTGGTTTTCCAAAAAGGCTTCAGAGAAACTCATCTAACTCTCTGTGAAGGCTTCTTGTTTTTATTGATGAGGTAAGCAATGGCATTCCATCCATGTCTTCCTCAAGCCAAAAATGTAATCAATATGGAGAAAGATTAAAAATGGAAAAGGGAAACATTTCTCAAAGTGTACTCCATGAACAAATAAATTTGAGAAACACTGTAATAGAGTACAATAGGTTGATTTTCAGTATTTTTCAAATATTTATGTGCTTTGTGGGTGTCTAAGAAAAAGTTAAAGACTGCACATTTTACCAAGTTTGTGTAACCACAGAATTCCCCTTTGGGGAATAATAATCTGGTTCATAGAATTAGTCTTCTTCAGAACATCATTATGGTAATATCAGACTAAGGGGTGAATTTTTACAATTAAATATTCTTCATAATCATAGTAATCATTGATGTGCCCAGCCCACAGCAGGCTGAAAACATCTAAAGATTTAACTGTTGAAGTCTCTTGAGGTAAAAATATATCAACTGTTTGGGAGAATCTATCAATGTAGATGTTTGCTGTTAAGGTTTAGATTCTCAGAAATCATATTCATTCTTAAGAATTAGAAATTAAAATTTCAATACGAATATAGTCAGAAAATTGCTTCCTGGATTCCCTGTCCTTATTAAATAGACTCATTTTGAACTTAAGCTATTATGGAAGCTGATATTTTCCTTCCAGGGAGGGAAGGAAGGAAGGAAGAAAGATGCGATAGGAGGAAGAGTAAGAGAGGAGGGAGGAAGGAAGGAAATAGCTAAAAGATTTCTTTACAAATCATTCTGTTAGTGTGAAAAAAGCATTTAATTTAAATAAAGAACCTGAACTACACTAGGCATTTTACCATGATAATTTACAGACAGTTATAGAGAGAGATGGGATTTCTAACTATAATTCACTGAATCTGTTAGTAAAAGATAGCAGGCTTCAGAACTTTATCTCATCATAAAAGAGGATTAATATAGCTTCTAACTAAATGTCAAAATAGATTTTCATTACATAGTCTAATTTAATTTTTCAACCACAAGATGTTGACAGAAAAGAGCGATTTACACTTAGCTGCTTGGTTCAGATTTTCTGAGCTGGCAATACTGATGAATTTTATACTCTGCTGGCATAACTGTGTAATAAAACTCAACCAAGAATATTCTCTTAAAACCTCACTACTCAAAGTGTGATCTATAGCCTAGCAGTTATGGCATCACCTGGGAGCCTGTTAGAAATGCAGAATCTTAGGCCCCACCCCAGACCAGCTTTCAATCAGAATTTGCATTTTAACAAGATGTCTGAGTGATTCATAGGCACATTCACGTTTAAGAAGCTCTGTCTTAGAAGATATTCTCCAGGTGTTCTACTGTCATTGAGGATTTTTCTGCCAGCATCTGGAGTGATCAGTAGGTTCCCAGACAACCTAACACTGGGAGTATAGCCCAGCCCCTTCCCTATGCACCTGCTTAAAATGCGTACGTGTCAACAGACTGAGGACGATGTTTAGAGCACAATAGACATGCCACATTGTGCATGTCTTACATACAAATGTTGAAGAGAGAATTAATTCACATCTATCTAGTCTTACTTTAGTGGGGCATAAGCTTACAAGCTGTGTGTGTGTGTATGAGAGAGAGAGAAAATGAAAAAAAAAAAAAAAACACAAAAAAACCAGAGAAAGAAGCAGAGACAGAAGGCGGGCAGAGGTACTTGGGTTCCAAGTTCATCCATTAGCAAAAATTCAAACAGCCACATTTTTAACCACTGGGTTCCCCAGAATAAAACCCCCACTTTATTGGAAGTATATGGCCTCACTGAAATCCTTCCACCCTAGATTCTGAACCAAATTTCTGAACCATGTTTCACTAGAAGCCCCAAGTTTATTCAGACCTCAGCCCACTCTCAAACACTTCACCAAACTACTTGCGTGCCGTGAGCTCACTTAAAATGTCAGGAACCCCTGATCTTCTCAGAGTCTGACCCTTAAAATCCAACAATGCAATTCCACGCTAATCACTCAGCTCGGGACCATTCCACAGTGCTTCTAGGAAGATTTGGCATCTGACAACAGGGCCCGGTGTATTATACTAAAGAACTACCGTTAGTCACTCAGTCATGTCCGACTATTTACGACCCCATGGACTGTAGCCCACCAGGTTTTTCTGTCCGTGGAATTCTCCAGGCAAGAATACTGGAGTGGGTTGCCATGCCTTCCTCATATTGAAGAGCAGTCACGGCCCTAGCTGCTTCATTCCTCCCCTGCTGAGTCCAAGACTCAGCCTTCCTGCGTAGTCTCTTTTGCTTCCCCTCCTGTTCCAATACAGCTGTGTTTTCCATGGGAGGTTGGCAGGCACTAAGACTTATATGTCCATCATTCCCTTCAAAGAGCCATCTCCTTCTAAATTTGAAGAGACTTAGGTAACTGGAATTTGGGTCAGTGAAGTTGTTTGTGGGCAGTGGTCATCTTTACTGCCACCCTTAAAGGAACAGATATGGAAATAAATGTTAGGACCAAGGCTGATAAGGTTCAGGGTTGAGAGAGGGCTTGCTATCTGGTAGTAACAGGGGAGATAGAACATGGCAGAAAAAGTGGGTAGGAAATGAAGAAACCAGCTTGTGGAAAAAGCAACATCAGAGAGAGCTGTCCTGTTGGTCATCTGAGAGACGTGACATTTCCCTGGTTCTCTTGCCTCTCAGATGATTCCTTCATAGACCTGTTGAAGCTAGCTTTTCATCTGCATGACCCCAAACTTTGGTACCCTTCAAGGTTTTCTCAAAACTCTGTTTTATTCTTTTTACATGTTCTCTCCATCATACATCTCTGTGTTAATATGTGTGTATGTTCAGTCGCTCAGTTTTGTCCAACTCTTTGCCACCCCTACATGACTGTAGCCCACCAGGCTCCTCTATCCACGGGATTCTCCAGGCAAGAATACTGGACTGGGTTGCCATGCCCTCCTCCAGAGGATCTTCCTGACCCAGGGATCAAACCCATGTCTCCTGTGTTGACAGGCGAATTCTTTAGCACTGAACCACCTGAGAAGTCCCCCTATGTTAATGATCCTACCAAAATAATATCTTTAGAATAGGCATCTCTCCTGAGTCCCAAAATTGTCTCACTAATTTTCTCTGAAATATAGTCACTTGGATGTCTCTCAGAAAAGTCAATTTCAGCACAACACCCTGCTGTGATTATTTTCCCATCCAAAAGGCTCCCTCCTTCACACTTTATCACAGTGAATGGCGACACCCAGTCACCCCAGGACTGTGATATGCTCAATTTTTCCCTTGCCCTCATTCCATTTCTTCCTCTTTAGCCTTTTAAGACTTAATTCAAACTCTTGGCATTTCTCTCCTATATTAATGCATCCATCATTTAACTAAACTATCTGATTCTGATTCCCTGTGACTCCAGTATCCCTAGGCATGTAAGGATATTGCATAAACTATTTTTCTGAATGTAGTAAAAAATCATACTCCTTAGTGTGGCCCAAGAGTTTTCCATGTCTAAATGTTGCCTACTTCTTCTCCGTCTCTTCCTACCACTCCCTGATGTGTGCCACATGCCTAACTTTTCCTAAATGAAAAGCTTTTGGATTTTGTTTCCTAGTGTTTCCTAAAAATGTGATTTACTGCAGTCCTAAGGCTCCACTAGCCTATCCAGTAAGCAGCTAGTCATTTTGAAAGAGTCAGTATAGATGTCCCCCTTCAGATGATAAAGCTATCTTTGTTCCTACATGGAATATTGCACTTTAAAAAGTATAGTTCTTTTTTTTTTTTATTTCATCTGAATCACATATGTATATTGTAATTTCCTGCAGTGTGGGATCTGTATTCTTTTCAAGTAATTTTTTTTTGTTGGAGAATAATTGCTTTACAATGTTGTATTAATTTCTTCTGTACAACAGTATGAATCAGCTTTAAGTATACATATGTCCCCTCCTCTTTGGGGTGGGAGAGAGGAATTAAAGAGCCAAGAGGAACTAAAGAGCCTCTTGATGAGGGTGAAGGAGGAGAGGGAAAGAGCCAGCTTAAGGCTAAATATTTAAAAAAAACTAAGATCATGGCATCCGATCCCATTACTGGATCAAATAGAGGGGAAAATGTGGAAGTAGTGACAGATTTCCTCTTCTTGGGCTCCAAAATCACTGCGGATGGTGACTGCAGCCATGAAATCAGAAGACGATTACTTCTTGGCAGGAAAGCGATTGTGTATTGAAAAGCAGAGACATTACTCTGCCAACAAAGGTCCATATAGTCAAGGCCACGGTCTTCCCAGTGGTCATGTGTGATTGTGACATCTGGACCGTGAAGAAGGCAAAATGCCAAAGAATTGATGCCTTCAAGCTATGGTGCAGGAGAAGACTCCTGAAAATCCCTTGGATGGCAAGGAGATCAAACCAGTCAATCTTAAGGGAGATCAATCCTGAATATTCACTGGAAGTACTGATGCTAAATCTCTAGTATTTTGGTTATCTGATGCAAATAGCTGACTCATGGAAAAGTCCCTGATGCTGGGGAAGATTGAGGGCAGACAGAGAGGATGAGATGGCTGGATGGCATCACTGATGCAATGACCATGAACTTGGGCAAACTTTGGGAGGTGGTGAGGGGCAGGGAAGCCTGGCGTGCTGCTGGCCAGGAGGTCGCAGAAAGTCAGACATAACTGGGCTACCAGACAACAACGTGTCCCCTCCATCTTGGGCCTTGCTCCCTCCCACCCTTCCACCCCAGCCCTCTAGGTCATCTCAGAGCACTGAACTGAACTTCCTTTGTTATGTATCAGCTTCCCTCTAGCCATCTGTTCTACACGTGGTACTATACGTATGTCAGTGCTGTGTTGTGCCAGTTACTCAGTCGTGTCTGACTCTTCGTGACCCTATGGGATGTAGCCCACCAGGCTCCTCTGTCCATGGGGATTCTCCAGGCAAGAATACTGGAGAGGGTTGCCTTGCCCTCCTCCAGGGGATTTTCTCAGCCTAGGGATTGCATCCAGGTCTGCATTGCAGGTGGATTCTTTGCCATCTGAACCGTATGTCAATGCTCCTCTCTGGATTTGTCCCACCCTCTCCTTGCCCCACTGTGTCCACGAGTCCATTCGCTTTGTCTGCATCTCTATTTCTGTGGGGCCCTATCTTAATTTATGTTCGTATTAATATTTGTAGCTCTAAGCACAGTGCCTGGCATAGAGCAGGTGTCAATAAATATTTGCTGAGAGAAAAAATGAACATGTAGGCATGGAATGGACGCAAGGAAAACAGGGAGTTGTCTTTTGTTTACTTGTTGATGCCTAAAGTTTATCATGACCACTCCGGGTTTAAAATGAGACACCTCCAATAGACCGGATAGCAATGGGCACATGGACTGAAGGAAGGATATTAGCAGCGTTCTTGTGCTGGGGGAAATCTGTGAGGAAGGAGATCTCCTAAAATATGGGCAATGACAGCTGGTCGGGCAGGTTCCAAAAGAAGAGGGCAAAATTTTTCTATGAACAGACATCTGAGTTACAAATACAGAGGAACATAAAAGAATAAAGAGGCTTACCCTCAGACAGAGATATCAAGGGAACATTCCATGCAAGGATGGGCATGATAAAGGACAGAAACAATAAGGACCTATCAGAAGCAGAAGAGATTAGGAAAAGGTGGCAAGAATACACAGAACTGCACAAAAGATATCTTCACGACCCAGATAACCATGATGGTGTGATCACTCACCTAAAGCCAGACATCCTGGAATGTGAAGTCAAGTGGGCCTCAGGAAGCGTTACTGTGAACAAATCTAGTGGAGGTGATGGGATTCCAGATGGGCTATTTCAAATCCTGAAAGATGGTGCTGTCATAGCGCTGCACTCAATATGCCAGCAAATTTGGAAAACTCAGCAGTGGCCACAGGACTGAAAAAGGTCCGTTTTCATTCCAATCCTAAAGAATGCCAATGCCAAAGAATGTTCAAATTACCATACAGTTGCACTCATTTCACATGCTAGCAAGGTAATGCTCAAAATCCTTCAAGCTATGCCTCAGCAGTATGTGAACCAAGAACTTCCAGATGTACAAGGTGGGTTTCAAAGAGGCAGAGGAACCAGAGATCAAATTGCCAACATTCATTGGGCCATAGAGAAAGCAAGGACATTCCAGAAAAACATCTACTTTTGTTTCATTAACTACGCTAAAGCCTTTGACTGTGTGGATCACAACAAACTGTGGAAAATCTTCAAGTGATGGGAATATTGACTCCTTACCTGTCTCCTGAGAAACCTGTATGCATGTCTAGAAGCAACAGTTAGAACCAGACATGGAACAATGGACTGGTTCCAGACTGGGAAAGGACTATCTCAAGGCTGTATATTGTCACCCTGCTTGTTTAACTCATAGGCAGAGAACATCATGAGAAATGCTGGGCCAGATGAATCACAAGCTGGAATTAAGATTGCCAGGAGAAATAACCACCTCAGATATGCAGGTGATAGCACTCTAATGACAGAAAGCAAAGAGGAACTAAAGAGCCTCTTGATGAAGGTGAAAGAAGAGAGGGAAAACACTGGCTTAAAACTCAGTATTCTAAAAACTAAGATCATGGCATCCAGTCCCATCACTTCATGGGACAACAGAAAGGGAAAAAGTGGAAACAGTGACAAACTTTATTTTCTTGGGCTCTAAAATCATGGCAGATGGTGACTGCAACCATGAAATTAAAAGACACTTGCTCCTTGGAAGGAATGCTATGATAAACCTATACAGTGTATGAAAAAGCAGACACATCATTTTGCTGACAAAGGTCCGTATAGACAAAGCTGTGGTTTTTTCCAGTAGTCATGTATGGATGTGAAAGTTGAACCACAAAGGTTGAGCATCAAAGAATTTATGTTTTCGAATTGTGGTGCTGGGGAAGATTCTTGAGAATCCTTTGGAAAGCAAGGAGATCAAACCAGTCAATCCTAAAGGAGATCAAAACAGTCAGTCCTAAAGGAGATCAACCCTGAATATTCATTGGAAGAACTTATATTGAAGCTGAAGCTCCAAAACTTTGGCTACTTGATGCAAAGAGCCAACTCATTGGAAAAAACCTTGATAATGGGAAAGATTGAGGGCAGGAGGAGAAGGGGGCGACAGAGGATGAGATGGTTGGTTGGCATCACTGACTCAATGGGCATGAGTTTGAGCAGACACAGGCAGATAATGAAGGACAGGAAAGCCTGGTGTGCTGCAGTCCATGAGGTCACAAAGAGTCAGACATGGCTTACTGACTGGACAAGAACAACCCTCAGACAAATAGTTCTCTTTTCACTTCAATTCCCATACGGGAGACCTTCTAATGTTGTTTACAAGTCATACTACCATCTCACATCAAAAAGCATCCCTAGCCTGTGTTCATCTCTTACCTCATTTAGCTGAGTTCTCTACTATGAAAAACAAGGAGTTCTCCCAAATAGGACTGAAAAGCCATTTACAAGT
The DNA here is from genome assembly GCF_019320065.1 of Cervus canadensis. Lineage (NCBI taxonomy): Eukaryota > Metazoa > Chordata > Mammalia > Artiodactyla > Cervidae > Cervus > Cervus canadensis. The sequence goes on from NC_057400.1 coordinate 59,603,119, forward strand.
TCTATTTGTGAAAAATTATCTAACGAAGTTATGAAATCCAGGGTTTTCTAAAGACAGTTAACCTGGTTTAAAAATAAAAATAGTCTGATGGTATTGATAGTGTGGTTTAAGGCAAGAGTCTGTCATGGGGGCAGCGGAAAGGGTTTATCCTGCCTCACCCTCATTCTGCTCTATGGTTTTTATTTTATAAACTGAGAGACTCAAAGTTGCTTAAAAGTGCTTTGGCGGCAAGTACTGTCAATATGGACATTGATCCCAAAACAAGGATTCATTTCAGTCAAGCCACTAAAATTTCATTTGACTCAATGAAAATTTTTTTCAGTGGAGCGATGAAAGTGTTTTTGCCCATTTCCTAAACTGTTACCAGTTGGAAACTGAATTGGTTTTCATAAAGATTTATGAACACTTCCAAAATCACTTAACGGCTGAAAGCCATGTAGTAACTTTTTCCATGTCTGAATAAAACGTGAAGTCTGTAGAAGTGACAGCTATAAAAGAGCAATGTGATTAGATTTGGATCTTTTCCACCCAGACCTTTCTGTGTCTACTTCAGGGCCCACAGCTCTGCCACTCACCCATGTCCGCTGCCCCTAATGAATGATGCAAGCTGCGAGCTTGCTGAAGCCTTGGAGTGAAGTCTTTATACTATTAACTTATTGGCATGCAGTTAAATGTTAATATAGCCCCCTCCTAATTATTGGCAGTAATTATTACCCCCTCTATTATGTGTGCATGCTCAGTTATGTCCAACTCTTTACAACCCCATGGACTGTAGCTCACCAGGCTCCTCTGTTCATGGAATTTTCCAGGCAAGAATACTGAAGTGGGTTGCCATTTCCTCCTCCGGCGGATCTTCCTGACCCATGGATGGAGCCTGCGTGTCTTGCGTCTCCTGCCTTGACAAGCAGATTCTTTACCACTGTGCCACCTGGGAAGCCCACCCCTTTTATTACAAGATATGATTATGTCTCAAGTGCCAGTAACCTGAAAATTATTCTGAATAAGAATTGAAATAGGTTTATGTCTACTTTTATACCTGAACATAGGTAGGTCAGGTGTTCCAGGGTTACTTTTAATAAAGTCTCATTATTAAGGTCTGACTTCCATGGATCTAGAAAATCACTTCCTTTAATTTCATTCCTTCAGCCTCATTTCCAATTCCTGACCCTTACCGCACATGAAAAGCACTAGACTAGGCAGAGTGTCTTCTCAAAACTGCTTTGATAGAATGGTTCAGTCTGTTTTTCTCTGGCTTCCTTAATTTACAAGGAAAACAAGGGGAAACCTGTGAATCTGAGGTCAACTAAGCTAGGAATTGAACAAATAAGTACTGTCAACATTTAAAGACCACATTTCTTGGAGGAATTAGGGATGATTACTCAGACTGCAATCTTTTTCATATGTCTTCAGACAATGAACTTCTCTGTATGCACCGAGAACATATGCACTGGGGTATACTGGAATAAATACTAAAACAAAACAAAACAAACAAAAATAAAAAGTGCATTTGAATAGCAGACCAGTCCTTGAATTCTATCTCGTGTGTGCTATGCTAAGTCACTTCAGTCATGTCCGACTCTTTGCGACCTTATGGACTGTAGCCCGCCACGCTCCTCTGTCCACGGGATTCTCCAGGCAAGAACACTGGGGTGGGTTGCCATACCCTTCGCCAGGGGATCTTCCTGACCAAGGGATCGAACCCGTGTCTCTTATGTCTCCTGAAGTGGCAGGTGGCTTCTTTACAACTAGCGCCACCTATTTCAGTTACTTAATGCTATAACACTCTTCCCAGGCAACCTCTATGTCTGTAAGACATTAAAGCCTGTCTGGACAAGCCATCGATGCCTCTGTTCTGTTCACAGCGATTGCCCAGGACAATGTGGATCTGCTGTTGTTTTGAGAGCCTGCCTGCTTTCTGGACCTTAGCTTTGTTTTCTTTCCCCACTTCCATTCTTTGTTTGAATGCACTCATCTTGCTTTCTAGAACTTGAGCTTTAGGAAAGTCTTTCATTTTTGCCCAGTTCTGTTTCCACAGACCCAAGCCCTGGCACCCACTCTGATAGCTGTCTTTCTAGATAATCCAGTCCAGTCTCCTTATAAGGGGATATGAAAGAGTCAGGGCTGTAGTCACTCACCTTGAGCAAATCCTTAACACTTTGGAAAGCATTGCCTCATCTCTAAATGAAATAAATCATCCTACCTAACAGTATTTTCTTCTGAGGATCAATAAACTTAGAATACGTAAACCTATAATATAAAGTACTTAAGTAGCCAGGACTAAACCTTGGTAAAATAGCATTACCTCCTAACTAACTAGTACGTATTCTTGGTAACAGAGTATTGGCTGCTATTTTTAGTCGGGATGCTTTAGATATAATTAAAGCTGATATCTCAGTACTTTGTGCTAGTAATAAAACATGAACTGGGATTGACTAAACTTACAGAGTAATGTGGACTACAAGTAACTTACAATGCTACTGATTTTTTAAAAATCAGCTTGGTTAGACTTTGGGTAGTAATTTTCATTCTGTCCTCCCTGAAGAATCAGTGATAATCTTTACCCACTTGTGGCCAAGAAAATTGTTGCTCGTGCGGTCAGTACTGTTTCTTATCTATTCTCTTGACCCAGTTCCTGCACATCCTTTTCTTCCATGCCCTAGTTAGTACTTGTATCACATTAAGGGGACCTGGGCTGGCACTTCCTTTTATTAAGACAGTTCATTCTAAATAGAGAGGCTTCTCAGATTTTCACTCAAACCTCAGTCTCCATTAACAAAGGCCCCACTGTTCTCCAGTCACACTGCAGAATTATTTTAATCAGATTTGTGGTCTTCTAGGAATGTTCTGTCTTGGTGGTTCTCCCTGCCCCTGAGGTATGTCTGTGATCTGCCGAGATGTCTTTTGACATTTTGTCTCTGAGTTTTGCTGTACTGATCTCACTTGCTAAGAAGAAATTCCAGATAAGGCCTCTGATAAAAATCATGTCTCTGTGGTGTTTATGTTTTTTAAATTAAGATATATATACATATATTCTTAGCTACCATGTTGCATTCTGTGTTATTTCCTTTTGCACCATACAAGCTTTACTGATATCTACTTCACTTTAGTGCCTCTTGGAAAATGTACTTTGTAAATTTGTAAAGACACACACAAGCACAATTTACTTTGTGGCCATTTATCAAAGGACACATATATAGGAGTTAAAATTTTCTACTTGCATATACTTAATTAAGCCAGCATATGATAATATAAATGATAGTTAAGATATACAATTGTAGATATTGATATATAGAGAGGCAAATGCTGGCATTTATTCAAAATGAATATTTTTCTCCTTGTGCTTACTCATTTCACCTTCTTGAATAGAGTTAGCAACTGAACTGAATGCCCTTTATCTGCTTATCTGTCTGTGTGTGGCTTTTTGATCCCTGCTGCAGGCTCGGAAAGAACAGGATTCTCTGGTTGTATATGGTAACTTAAGACAATAACATTTGGAGAGTGGAAATAACTTTAGTGACAATTTAATTGGACACTTTCATTTCAATAACAAAGAAGCCGTAAAAAATGCAAGGGCAGTTCCATTAACAGTTTCCTGTCTCATAAATCCCTGTATGGTTTCTAAAACTGGTTTTTAAAAAGTCTGCTGATTTTTATGTGAAACAATGAAAAGGGTAAGAAATAGCTCTACAATCCACCGAATATATATGTGTGTATCTGTGTGTGGGTGTGTACATATGTGTGTATATGTGTGTATTATATATTTGAAATACATAGATATGAGATAGAGCTGAAATTATTTTTGTGTTGAATTAGTTCTACCAATGTTTTGGACAGGAACAAAAAAGATGAGTCTAAGATTGATTTTTTTTTCACTTTCATCCACAGTTCTAATGGGTTCCTTATGAACAACATGTGGTTTTAAAACCAAAATAGTTTTTCAAGTTTCTATAAACAGAGGAAATTTACTTTACTGGGTCAATATACTGTGCGACTGTTATAAACAGAGCTCTTCAGTACGTACCCAAAATAGAATATCCAAGCTGCCTGCTGGACTTCCAATGCATAGATATGAGATGAGGCTGAAATTTTGTATTTCTAGTACTATTCATTGTATTTTACTAATTCAAATTAGAATTACTTTCCTAAAGTTTCTTTGGGATTTTAAACAATTCAGGAAACTTTGCTGCATTAAATTATTTCTCTAATTTTGTACCATTGTCCTTACAAAGCCATGTAGCCTCTTTCCACTGTTTACATTCCTTCTATTTACTGATGATATTTTAGTTTCTAATGTTCTCTTACCTCTTTTATCTAGTCTACCAAGACTAATCTGTGTTCTTCCAGTTTGCTCTGATTATTTTTTTTTTTTATTAGTTGGAGGCTAATTGCTCTGATTAAAAAAAGAAAACAAAGCAAAAGAAAGATAAATGTAGGATTAAACTAAGTTTATTTCCCTTAGTCACCAAACATTTTGCTCTTCTGAAAGCATCACTATTGTATTATATAACTTTTGCTATATTCACAACATATTTTGAACATTGCTTTGAAATTGTTTTCTGGTTTGAAGTTTGTGTGTGTTGTCTGCTTAAATAGATTGCCAGCTATTCAAGAATAAGAGCTCATCTTCACCTTGTTTAGTGTCTGCAGAGTGAGTACTTGGGACATGTGTACATAAATGTTTGTTGTGTGATAAAACTTTACCCATGATTAACCAATTTTACACTGTTTATTCACCATGTCTCTTTCTAAAATGCTTAGGAACTCGGCTTTTCAAGATGAGGTCATGCGTATGAAAGGCTTCAGATAAGACCCTGTTGTATAGCCCATTTACATGGACTCTGACCTCTGACAATAGAAGAGAGTGACGCTATAAACTATCTGTGTGTGTTGTGAACCTTTGATATCTTTCATGGATCAGTTGTTAAATCATTCCACTGCACAAATCCAATCTTCCAGATCAGATTTCTCAGGAGATAAAATGTTGTCACATAATAACTATGTGCTCTGAGGGGAGAATGGTTTTATACCAGATCCTTTATACCCTGTAACAAGAGAAGCAATTGTTTCTTCTTCTGAACTGAAGCATGAAATAGACTTAGTTTAAGAAGTTATAAAGTATCAATAATTTCAGGAGTTGTAAAAAGACTGGTATAAATGAAATTTCTCAAAATTCTCCCTCTGCTCCAGAAAATTTGCCCCAAACAATCCAGGCAGAAGAAACTTGTCTGTTGGATTTCTCTGTTAGACACCATTTTGTATGGCATTTGGTACCTATTGGCTCAAGTAGTTATTTCTTGATCTGTTCATTTCCTAAAGGGGACACAGGACATTCCCAGAGGGAAGGAAAAATAGGCTATGTTTGGGATGGGCTAGAAGAAAGTTATTTTGAGACCAAACATGGAAGGTATTAAGTCCCAGGCAAGAAATTCTAATTTCATTGGATTGGGTTGGGGGAGGACCCATTAGGGGTCACTAAGAGGGAAATGACATATTCATAGCTACAGAAAAAAATCTGCTTGTGTATGTCGAGGTATTGAAAGGTGTCAAGGGGATAAAAATGTCAAGAGGATAAAGATCCCAAATCTGTCTGCCATGGTATGCATAGCATCTCTTAGTTACACACAATAGGTGTTCAATAAATATTTGTTGGATGAGTAAATAAACAGAAGCAAGTAGAGATAGAAAATGCCACTTATTCACGTAGATGAACTTCCACATGAGTCACTGACACTGAACTCAGATTTCTATACATAGTTCATTTCTATTGGTAATTGAACTATTGAGGGCAGAAGGAGAAGGGGCGACAGAGGATGAGATGGTTGGATGGCATCATCCACTCAATGGGCATAAGTTTGAGCCATCTCTAGGAGACAGTGAAGGACAGGGAAGCCTGGCATGCTACAGTCCATGGGGTTGCAAAGAATCAGACACAACTGAGTGACTGAACAACAATTTATTTCTATATAGATTGCATCATTAATGATGATGTTAAAAGAGAAGGATAGAGAAAAGGCTATATTTTTTTTCAGTATTGATTATGTATTAAATTCTATATTAGAGTGCTTTACTCACATTCACTTGTTTTCCCCAACCAACCAGAGAAAGCTTAAGAGATTAAAAACCAAATTAGAGTAACACCAACAGACCATATAAGGTTTTGATTGGCAGTTGTGGCCAACACCATCAATGCCCTGCCCGTTGGGCCAGCTGAGCTCCCAGAGCATCCCCCAGCACAGTGAGGTTTCAGAAGGTTGGCAGCTTCCCTGCTGACACCTGTGTCCTTCACCTCCTCCTGAGGACTCCTTTGGCACCTGGAAGTCTGCTTATCTGCAAACAGGTGCAACCCGTAAGTGTGGCAAGGTTAGCCCTCCACCAGTGGAGGGTGAGTCCTTGGATAAACATTCCAGGGCGGGGACTCTGAGTTTTGTTTTCCACAGTTTCTCAACAGATCAGAACCCGTAGAATGAAGAGAAACATTATTCCATTTTTTTTTTTTTGGTAAACAGTCTCATCATTGATATTTATATTCAAGCATCAGGACATTTGGACTGTTATTACATATCAGGATAAAAGAGCTTCTTGTTTCATGTTGGGACCTTTATTACCGTGGGAAAACATCTCCTATGTCTTAGTTGAGATCCCCCAGGAGCAGACCTTGAGGGAATCACTTGGGAGCAGTCATTGTATTGGGAGAAAGGTGGCATTTTAGAAGATCGGGTTAGAGGGAGGCAGGAAGAGATGGCAAACATTTTCTTTATGCATCACTAATTGTTTCACATGTTACAGGCTTTACTTTGTTGATTTAAAAATATCTATTAAAGAAAAAGTTTCAAAGTTAAAAGAAAAAATCTTGAAAATTACTTGTCAGACATTTCTGTCAGACCTATCTCTAGAACCCAGCCAGCATTATCTGAACACACTCACCGCTCCTTCCCTGCTCCAATTCTTTTTCTGGTTGCTTTTTTTTCTTTCCTTTATTTTTTCCTGATGCTACCATTTTCTGGCCTATAAACAAGCGTCAGATTTTACTTCCTCATATAAACTGCACCTGAAAATCTGTGTCAATTTTTTCCCAGTCTGTTGTATCAGTTCTTTCATTTTCCCTGCCCTACACTCTACCCAAACTAAGGTCCCAATGCTGCTCTTTATAGCTACATCATTTGTTACCAACCAGCTCTCCCCTCTGTCCCCCAGACATATAACATTCACACTGGACTATGTTCTCTGGTTCTCTATTGGATTATATCCTCTGGTTCTAAACTGTAGCATCTCTCTCCTAATAAATTATAATCTGATTGAGAGCAGGACCCATGTTTTATAGTGATCTTTGAGTCTTCCAAATGACATTGTTTTGTGTAAAATAATTCATGAACAAAAACTTGTGAATATCCAGATTTCTCTCATCTGGATATGAGATGAGAGAAATCTGGATGTGAGATGTCTCTCAGTTTATTACCATAAGGATGTAAAAAGTCCAAATCTTATTAAGAGCCATTCAAAAGAATTCTGACCGTACACCTGCTGTTTGTGAGGCAGCATGTCAGGTGAACCACGTAACAACACAACACGCATGTTCTGCCCTTGTGCTCGAGAGAGAAGGACAAAGTGAAAACAGACAGGCATCTGTGCTTATGAATTACAGACCTCTGAAGAAAACGAGCGGCACGGTCTGCCATGTGGTAACCTATGTTAAGTGGGTGAGCAGGAAAATTGTCTGTGAGAAGGAGACCTTTTAGCTGAGGTTGAAGAAAGAGAGGAAGCATATGAAAAGTCAGAGGTTGTGTGTCCAGGCAGAGGGAACAATATGGGTAAAGGCCCAGAGGGTGGGGAAAAAAAAGAACCTGGATGCACTTAAGGAAATTAAAGAGGGCCCATGTGGGTGAAGAAAGCGAACCTGGGGCCTGTGACCCAGTGAGCTGGCAGTGTAGTCAGAGATCAGATCTGAGGCCAGTCCTTGGAGGCCTTGTTAAATGTGATTTGTACTAGAAGAGGATGGGAAACTATTTAAAAGATTCAAGCAAGGGAGTAGCATGCATGCTTTGATTTAGAATTTTAAAATTTCATTTTAGTTTCTCTGTAGAAAATTGATGATGTGGGGGAGGGACAAATAGGGAGATCAGGTCTCGGGTTATGGAACAGCTCAGATTGGAAGAGGGTAACAGCAGGGCAGAAGAAGCTCATCAAACAGATGAGCTGGAGATACTTTCTGAAGGTTGATAGTAGGACTTAATTACTGATGGATTAAATGTAGGGAATAGAAAAAGAGAGGGAGGACTCAAGAATTACTTTCCGTATTTCTGGTCTGAACTGCTGGGCAGATACTGTTTTCAGGAAAGACCGGGTAGAGAAATAGTTGAAATATGGTTTAGAATTCAGTGCTAGATAGTTATGTGCACCATGCCCATTGGACATCCAAGCAGAGATGTCAAGTAGGCAGTAAGACATATGAGTCTGGAGCTGAGAGAGAGGCCTAGGCTGGAGACATGAATTTGGGAATCATGATGGTATTTAGTGGGATTATTTAGCTGGTATTTAAAGATACAGGAAATGGGTTAGAGCTCTTAAAGAAGGAGGAAAAGAGGGCTCAGAATGGAGCCCAGAGGCTTTGCAATACTTAGGGTGGAGAGAAAAAGCCAGCAGAGGAAACTCAAAAGTGGTTGGATAGAAGGAGGGAAAGAGCTCAAAAAAGTGTCATGAGAAGAGAGCCTTTCAAGAAGGAGCAATACTTACTTTTGGTAACAGCTGAGAAACTGGGTGAGCCCATATAGGAATCTTCTCTACTGGGGAGGATTTCTTACCAGGGGTAAAAATCACTTGTATTTTATCTTTTACGCTTATTTGAGACCTTAACACATCTTTTAGCACACAATGGGCACTTGAAGCATATTAATCAATGACACATTAATTGAATGACTGAGTATTTCAGTTCATTTGAGAGTGTAAGATAGGCATGAGCAGTTTTTAAAAGTCCTTCTCTTATCCTGTCTGCACACTCCCCACCCCTCACCTGATTCTCACACTTGCCAGCAAAACTGCTGACTGGGGAGACAGCAGCATCTTTAGGCTCTATCACAGTAGTGTTAAATACCCTTTATTCCTCCTGATTTAGGAAAAGTAAACTGTTCCTCAAGCCTTGTAGGAAAAAAACATGGGGCTACCATAGTGGATGAGGTCATATATGGCTGTTTCTGAAAATGTCATGAAATCATAACCATAATCACCATCATAGAAATAAGTTCCTGCCCCATCAAATGCCTTACTGTCCACTACTCTTAATTACCCTGTGAAAGAATTGTGTTGAGTGAATTTCACTGCATAAGATTTTGGTGAAAGAAGGAAAAGAAAGAGGTCAGAGTTCATATCAGTGGCTCTGATGCCCCCGGGGCCAGGAGGGTGTAAGTGGGAGGACCTTTGATATACCTGCTTCCCAGGTCCAACTAGAAACTTTGTGAATCTGCCTGCAATGCAGGAGACCTTGGTTTGATCCCTGGGTCAGAAGATCCTCTGGAAGAGGGCATGGCAACCCACTCCAGTATTCTTGCCTGGAAAATCTCATGGATAGAGGAGCCTGGCGGGTTACACAGTCCATGGGATGCCAAAGAGTCAGACATGACTGAACAGCTAACACTTCTTTAGGTCTCAACTAGAAATTTTGTGGCAGCAAGCTAGAGGTACTGCTTATTTCAGAATGATGAGCTAATTGTAGAATTGGATTGAAATTGGCATGTCAATCTACCCAGAAACAAATATGCCCTGAGTGGAAAAACAGAGCAGGACCATTTACCATGGGCCCTTAATGCTACTTTTCTGGAAGCCATTTCATTTCATGTTTACAATAGATTTATCACTCACCATTATTTGCCTTTTAATTACCTTATTGAAAATACTAAGAGAGGATTACTATTCCCCTTGTTTTATCTGTTGACAGAAGAGTAAAAATAATTGGGTTGGGTTTGGCTAGAATATCCTAACATTCCACAATATCTCAAACTCCAGCTGTCTAAAATTTAATCTACCATTGCCCCCCAGCTATACACACTCTCTCTCTCCCTCCCTCTCTCTCTCTCTCTCTCACACACACACACACACACATAACCTTATTCCCCCAGTGTTTTTCTCTGTGAATTAGAATCATATTTCCAGATCCCAAACTTGAAACTTGGGCAGCCTGACTCCTTCCTCAGCCCCACATTCCTGTTTACCAATACTGTCACCTAATTCAGCTGTTATTTAGTTGCTAAGTTGTGTCTGATGCTTTGCAACCCCTTGGACTGTAGATAGCCTGCCAGGCTCCTCTGTCCATGGGATTTCCCAGGCAAGAATCCTGGAGTGGATAGCTGTTCCTTTCTCTAGGGGATTTTCCAGATCCAGGGATTGAACCTGGATCCAGGGATGGATCCCTGGATTGAACCCTTGTCTCCTGCATTGGCAGGTGGGTTCTTTACCGCTGAGCATTAGGGAAGCCCCAATCACCAAATTCTGTTGGATTCTGTCCTCAGATAGCCCTTGAAACTCTTTTTTCCTGCTCCTTCCTAGTTCAGGCCACTCTCATCTCACCACTCATTACTGCAGAAGGCTGCAAAGTTAGGCTTTCTGTCTCCAGTTTTTTCTTCACACTTCTGAAACCCACAGCTGACCAAGACCAGTCCTCCAACAGCTGCCTACTAGCTCCAGCATAGAATTAAACATTCTTAAACTGGTTTAGGAGGTTCACAACATGTCCCCACCTCCCTAGTCAACCTCATATGGTGCTATCCTGTGTGGGGGCCACTAACCACTCCAGCAAAGGCCACCTCTTCCCATTGCTCTACCTGGCCCTGCTGTCCTTCATCTCTTCTCCCAAAGTGGTTAGCCTAACAACTGCTTCTCCTTCAACTCTAAGTGTCCCTAAAACATTCAGAAATTTCTCCAGTCAATAAACATTTGTCTGTCTACCACTTGGCTAAAATTTTTCCTGAAATCTTGTCCTGCCTTGTTCACTGTGGTATCCTGTGGGCCTGGCAAAATGCCTGCTCAATTAATATGCCAAGTAAATGAACAAGTATTTTAATCATGTGTCTACTTTTACAACTTGAGAGGTACTATTTCAATATGGTTTTAATGCGCGCGCGCACACACACACACACACACACACACACACACCCTATTTGATGAACGCTTTTTTCTTTTATTTCGTTCCCCTCTCTAGGGGATTTTCCCGACCCAGGGATCAACCCCTGGTCTCCTACATTGCAGGCTAACTCTTTACCATCTGAACCACCAGGGAAACCCCAAGAATAAGTAGACCTGCATCTCCTGCAAATACCACCCTAATCATCTATGGCTATCCAGCTGCACTAGAAAGAAACCCGAGGTACAGCTGGCTTACTTAGGACAAGAGTCACACACCCAGTTTAGTGCGGTGGTTCCCCGGCACGTTTGCAGAGGCCCATTATGGTGTCTGTATCTTGACCTCAGCAGCAATGGCTAATGTATCCGGTGGAACTGAGCGGACGTGTGGAAAGGGGCAGCATCACGAACCAGAGGGAAGAATCAGTCGAAATGAGGCAAGTCAGTGTTCCCTTACCCCAACCTAGCCCTTGAACCGAGCCACAGCCTAAACCGTCTGCCCCTCCCAGCCTTTCAGCTAGAGCCGCTGCTCCAGGCAAGCAGCCCGGACTGAAGAGGAAGTAAGGGGAGGAAGGAAGTGGAAGTCTTAAAGTGAATACCCTAACGTCTTTTCCACCAAAATGTACCTTGGGCGCCTTCAGGGAGTGGTTTTGTGTGTGTGTGAGGGGGGGGGGGTCCCCCTGGTTAATTTCTCTAGTGGTTGCTTATTAACCCCCCGCCCCCCAAATCAGGTGTAGTGCTGAATTATCAGCGAAGGTTCAGGACAGTTCCCTTCGCAGTCCATCTGGTGCCCAGGTTTGTGGCTGGCCTCTGGGCCACACGGGGCAGGCGGAGGAGCCTCTGCGCTCGTAGTGGGGCGCGCGCGGTCGGCAGGATTGAGGCCACGCCGCTGAGTATCTAGGCCCCAACCGCGGCTAAAAGGCGAAGCCCTGGCCCCTTCCAGCTCAACTCCGGCAGTGCCAGGAGGCCCGGCCGGGGCGCGCGCTGCGCAGCCAAGGTCCCCCAGCGCCCCCTACAGTCACGCGTGCCGGGAGTCAGCGCTGGGTCCTGCGACTCCGCACCACGCCCGGTACCCCACCCAGAGGCCGGCGCCCCGGGACTCACGATCACCGCACCTCCCGGCTGCAGAAACCCGCGTGGGGCTCGGCGGGCGCGTCGCATCCTCGCCACCTCGGATTGCTCCGCCCGCCGCCGCAGCCAGACTTCCCCTCCCTCCCTTGGTCCCTGCCCTCCTCCCTCCCTTCTTCGCTCCCGCCCGCCGGCGCCGGACACGCTGAGCCCCTTCTCTTGGGGCGCTCTTCCCCTCGGCCAGCCGTCGCATCCCGCGCAACTTGGGGACGGACAGTGGCGGTTCAGTGTTGAATGTTCCCCTCCGAGAGCGCATGGCTGTGGAAGCGAGGCGCGGGCCGGGCCCCCGAGGGGCCGCCGTCTGGGCGGCGGTGATGTTTCTGTTGTGCTCGGGAGTCCCGAGCGGGCGCCCCTACAACGTGGACACCGAGAGCGCGCTGCTCTACAAGGGAACCCCCAACACCCTGTTCGGCTACTCGGTGCTGCTGCACAGCCACGGGGCCAACCGATGGTGAGTAGGGTCGGACGCGGGAGCCTTTGGCATCTCAGAGCGGCTAGCAAAAAGCCCCCAGGGATTCCCTGCCTGGTTCAAACTTTCCTCTCTGTAGAGAAGGCAGGAGGGAACCCAGCTGGCGGGAGACGTGCTTAGGAAACGAACTCATCTTGGGGTGGCAGCAGCCGGGGTGCGTTCTGGCGCCAGGCCCTGAAGTTCGGGGTGGCGGGTTGAGTGCTGGGGCGGTGGGCGGAGGAAGAGGTGGCGGGAGCGGCCCGGCTGCCTCTGGGGAGACCCGGGGTTTAGTGGGCAGCGAGGCTAACATCTGCGCCCACGTGCGCGTTTCTCTCCTTAGGCTCGTAGTCGGGGCACCCACTGCCAACTGGCTCTCCAACACTTCAGTGGTCAAACCTGGGGCGATTTACAGATGCAAGATTGGGAAGAATCCCGCCAGGACCTGCGAACAGCTGCAGCTAGGTGAGTGGGGTCTGGGGACGGGAGCTAGTGAGTCTCACCCCACTCGTGTGGACCCCACGGTAGACAAGTCCTGGGAAAAATGAGAATATTGCCTATTCTCATTTAGGATGATTTTCACTGTTAAGTCAACACCATGTTCCCTTCTTAACATAAAAGAGGGCTCCTTTCTGTCAGTGGTTTTCTTCCTTTTGCTTATGACAGTGATTGCAGTATTCTGACAAAACTATGTAGAGGAAAATTTTTACACCTCCTCAGACCTTCACTTCACCTCTCCCTCCCCCTCCACCCCACACCATGTGTAAAACACATCTTAAAATCTCTCAGCACATTAATGACAGGATCCAGTGAAGCCAAGACTGGAATTTTTTTTCCGTCTTTGACCTATCAACCTTCTTAAAGAACAGGCTAAGGGGCAGATCAGGAATAGCAGTTGGAATTGATCCCATACCCTGTCATTTAGCCCTAATGACTTTCTAGAAAAGAAAGTATCATTTTACTTAAGATATGAAATGTTAAAGGAGAGCACAGGAAAAAATTGGCATCTCCACTGTTAATATAATTATTGATAAAATGAGGCTTAATGTATCATTATTAATTTTTCTCTTCAAAAACTCTTGATTTCTTAATGTCTCTTCTTAGATTTGTGACAATTTGAAAAACGCATTCTGTTGAGGGAGGGAAGAAAATTCATGTTTCAAAGTCAACAGCAAATTTGCTTTGCACAGACACATGGGGGAAGAAAGGGGAACTAATATTAATTCAGACCCTATCTTGCTTCAAACATTGTTAGGAACCACCATATATGTTGCTTCTTTTCCAGAAAACAACACTGGGCCATGGGTGGCATTGTTCTTACTTTACATGTGAGGACTCTGTGGTTCAGAGTGTTGCAAGGACTTTTTCTAAATAACTCAGCTAGTGAGTGGAAGATGGGACTGCAACTCAAAGTCAGGCCTCAGTTCAGTTCAGTCGCTCAGTGGTGTCTGACTCTGCGACCCCATGGGCTGCAGCACGCCAGGCCTCCCTGTCCATCACCACTCCCAGAGCTTGCTCACACTCATGTCCATCCAGTAGGTGAGACCATCCAACCATCTCATCCTCTGTCATCCCCTTCTCCTCCAGCCTACAATCTTTCCCAGGATCAGGGTCTTTTCCAATGAGTCAGTTATTCACATCAGGTGGCCAAAGTACTGGAGTTTCAGCTTCAGCATCAGTCCTTCCAATTACTATTCAGGATTGATTTCATTTAGGATTGACTGGTTTGATCTCCTTGCTGTCCAAGGGACTTTCAAGAGTCTTCTCCAACACCACAGTTCAAAAGCATCAGTTCTTTGGCACTCAGCTTTCTTTATGGTCCAACTCTCACATCCATACATGATGACTAGAAAAGGCCTGCTTGGGTCCAAAGTCCAAGCCATTTCCTGCCATGAGTACATCTTCGATGCAAATAAAATCCACTGAAGAGTCCAACATAGTGTCTGCTGAGCTGGTGAGTCACCTGTGAATGGTGAATAAATGGTTATACTTAGTACCTTTTTCCTATTTATCTTTATTATCCATGGGCTCTGAGGATAAGCTAGTCACTGCATCTTTAATACCCTCCCTTTTTTTTTCGTAGTAGTCTTTGCTTTTTCTCAAACTGGAATACCACTTCCCTTCATTGACAGTGAATTCAAATACAATATGCACTTAATGGAATTTTATTTTTGACTCAGCATCCATAAGAATTTAGAAGTTGTCTGCACTGCTTAAAATAAGTCCCACCCTCTTATTAAGCATCTTCCATCCCAAAAGGCAGACTAGGAAAGCATAGCACATTCGCAGACCTATCCATTTGGAATAACTCTGCAAAGCATAATTGTCTTTGCCTAAGAGACTTGTGGGATGAAGAATTAGGGAGCAGAGCAGACAGCTTTGATCTGCCAGAGGATCTTGACAAGGTCTCAGGAGGGAAATGTTTTATTTTGTTGTCCTGTCATAGTTTCCTGATTCATGACATTACAACCACTGGTATTTATCCCCTACTTCCTGTCTGGATTGGCACTGAATCTATTTCTAGATCTCTATATTTAACTGGAAAGATCCTGTCACAGTATTGTATTAAAATTTAAGATAATTTAAAAAAATCTGTCAAAATTGTAGGAAAACCTAAATTCTTTGGACACGTGGAACATAGGAAGTGACTACAGAAATACCCATGGAGAAATGTGCGCATGGTAGATGTACAGCAAACATGCATTAAGTAAAGATTTATTGGATGGATAAATGAATAAAGCAAAGTGAAAGCTTGATTGTTATCAACCTGGTTGGTAAATAAAAGAATTAACTAGAAATGATAAGTCCAAGGGATACTTTCAACTTAAAATTTTTTGATCAGTAAAAAAGGTATTTACTGAGGTGAAAGGCAGACGACAAGATTTCTAGTCAGTCAACTGGTAGAAACACTGATGGCTATAGTAATAGAACATTTGCACATCTTTGAACATTTGCAAAAGAGGTGACTGAAATTACTTCTCAGAAAACATTTTGAACAATCTATCTTCCTTATATAAAGAAATTGTATGTTACAATTCAGAGCAATCTCAGAAGTAACTTGAAGCTGTGAAATAAGGGATTGAGGATAATGTTTAGAAAGTTAACACCGAAAACAATAAATTGGTAACTAAAGGCTTTTTAAAATTCTCAGGTTTGTAGATTATGTAGTAGTATTTACGAAGAATTGTCAAGGAAAAAATATACACACACAATCATCTGTATAAGATGGTTTTAGTTGTTCTGTCTCAAATATATGGACAGTGCTTAGCTCACTATCTTACATTTAACTGACATTCAAAAAATATTTATTTTTATCTCTGTCTTCTACTTAAATCCATATCTGCATGTTATCTGTTATATCATGGTGAGATTATAAATACAGACAATTAATAGATGAAACCAAAAGTTAAATGTATAACTGAAAAGATAACAGTTGAAACACAGTGGAAAAATATTTTTTGTTGTCTCAACCAAAAATATCTTATAATATATAAATATTGAGCTATGATATCCATGTCATAAGATGTTTTCTTTCATTCATGTCCTAAGTTGCTATCAAGGAGATGAAGTTGAAAGATCTCTTAAAATAGCATCAAACTTCTACAATTCAAAGTGCTGTATACATTAACTAGTCTTTAGGTCTAACAATTTCAAAGTTTCATTCAGATAGATTCCTTCCTTCAAAAAAGGATGTCAATAACCTTCCCCCTACCTCCTAACCCCCCTTCCCTGTTGTGCATAATATTGTCCCATACTGTGGTATGTTCAGCGTAGTCATAATCAGAAGTGAGCGGCAAATGCCTGTTTATCTCGAATGTTCAGGGGATGAGATGTTGAGACTCAGGTACCCCTTTTAGTGAAGTGAATTGACTGGGGAAGAGATGTATTTCTCCCTGAGTGCAGACAGGCTCCTTCCACCTCCCTGCCTACCTAGGGGTATTTTCCTGCTCACTTCCTTGGTACTGCCCTCTGTGAACCAGAGGAAGGTAGTCTGCCAATCAGGAGGTCTGAATCCAAACTTGTCTGTGAAGCCTCTGTGTCTGGGGAGGTCATAGTGATTTCCACAGTTTCAGTTGCTTTTCTACTCAGGTGCTCTGCATCCTTGCTAGGTTTTTTTAAAAGGAAACTTTGAACACAGTTGGTTGCTAAATTAAGGCATTACAAGTAATGACTTTGTTTATGTATTTAATGATAGTCCATTCATGATCACCAATATTTGAAGACAGAAGATAATAAAATATGTAAATGACTATAAAATTATATTTAAAAGATTGTCTTTATTTCATCTTTCAAAAGCCATACTCTCTAGATCTTTCATTACTTTTAACTTGCTGCCAATAGCTTTATACTGATAGCTACTAATAATATTATACATGTGTGTTTGTATGAACCTGCAGACTTGAACAAACGCACACTTGTCTGGATAATAGAAGTTATAATTTTGTTATATAATGTACATGAAATGTATACAAAATATATAAAATTATATAATTATTGTCTAATACAGTAGCCACAAGCTACATGTGGCTATTGAGTACATGAAATGTGGTTAGTTTGTAGTAAGAGGTCCTATAATACAGATTACATCTGGATATTAAAGACTTAGTACAAAAAAATTCATACGTGTACATATATATATAATCTCTTGATTTTTTAGGTGTTGACCATATGTTGAAATAAACAGTTTGAAATTAATATCAATTGCATATTTAAATGAGAATATTTTAGATGCATTAGGTTAAAGAAAATATTAATTTTGCTTATTCCTTGTTACATTTTAATGTGACTACTGTAAAAATTATTTCATATGTAACTTGCATTATGTTTCTATTGGAGAGCACTGTTTTAGGAAAACATAACTTCCCTATGTAAAATAACCCTGACTTTTTAGCAAGTACTTTCCCAATGTCTATATGTAAAATGAATAAGATTTTCACTTTTCTAGACCAGTGTCGTATAATTACTAGACCTTTAAGCTCCCTTCTTGTCCCTCTTTTTCTTACTAGAGAGAACAATGGTTTATTACAAGTTAATCATCATTATTTCCCTTCAGATTTCTTTCTGGAAATTATATAACCTTAACCAGCCTCCTGATTTATATTACATTACCTATTTGGAAGAGGTTAAGTTAATTAGCAGCTGTGTCATTTAACTAATGATTACCTCATTCACACTTCTGCCTGATTTGTAGGAATTATTAGCTTAACATTAAAAGACAAACCACTCACTGTTGAAACATCAAATATGTTCTTGATAACTTTTTTTCTTATTTGCAATACTCTTTAAATTGTAGCTTATGAAGCTGATGTTGACACAGACTGGTCATTTTGAAAAATCATCATTGAACAGAGGTTTGTTATGCTAATTATGCACAAAATTAAGACAGAGAGATTAATGAATAAACTATCATATTAAAAGAATTAAGTGTCCTGGTTTCCAACAATTTCCCAGACTCCATCTCTGAAAGAGTGGCTTCCACCTGGTTTGAGAGATGAGGTTTTCTAAAATGCATTTTATTTATTGCCAAAAACTTACTTGACCACTGGGTGATATTTCCAATGGCTAAAAAATATCTCCCCTTGGCCACAGTTTTTGGGCCAGGTATGGTGATCCATTGTGCACGTGGGTCATGGGTTCATTTGGTCGTTCACTGAGGGATGCCTAAGTGCTAGAACCTGGGCATACAAAAGAAACACCGCCCTTGCCTCAAGGGGTTTGCAGTCTATAGGTTGGGTTATTATAGGAAAGTATGGTGAGACAATCTACTCTAGTTAGAATAAGGTGATGTCTTCCTAAGGAATTCTAGTGGAAAACTGAGGGAAGAAATCAGTTATCTCAGAGGAAGAGGTTATGGGAAAGGGTGCTGGACAGAGCAAAGCGTGTCTGAGCACCGGAGGTCTCTGAGAGGGCGGTGTCTTTGGATGGAAAGAAAAGAGCATGCATGTGAAGCGGTGTAGATTAGAGAAGCGAGCAGGGATTATTGTGTGACAACGTGGTGAGTCCTCGGGCAGCTGCAGGAGCAGCGGCTGTCCGCGTGCTCTTGTGTGGTCACACTCTTCCTCCGTGTGGGCCCCGTGCAGTGGAGGCTGGGGCCCAGATGCAGAGGGAGGTGTTGGCTCCGGCGGGCGTGGTGGCGCTGAGCAGTGACGGAGGCAGGGTCTGCTGCAGACCCGCAGGCACCCACAGGGGCCCCGGCCGGCCGCGTGCGCTCCCGGGTGCGTGCCCGGCAGCGCGGGGGGATGGCGGGCAGCAGGCTGCTGACCTGCCGGGCACAGCTGCGTGGCCGCACCTCGAGCCTGGGCCTGAGGGTGACATCAGCCGCTGGGGGTGGAGGCAGGTGTTGTGTACTTTGGCTTTGGTGGGTACCGAGAGCAGCTCAGTCGGCCAGCTTCTCACACCAGGGTAGCCACAGAGGCCTGGGCTGGCTGTTAGTGTGGTTCCTGGGCTCCTCCGGGGCAGGGAGAAGGGCTTATGGCAGAACCCAGGGATCAGTGAACACTAATATGTGTGCGACAAAAGCTGGCAAGATCTGCAGGAGGTCCAGGGCGTCTGTACTGGCCGCTGACTTAGTCAGCTGTGAAATCTGTTGTTTGTGTGCAGGGCAGGTCTCTGTGACCTGGACTTTGTAGTTGGTAAATGAGAGAGATGAACAGGAAGAAGTTTTCAAAGATGTTACCCAAGGTTCTGACTTGGGCTGTTGGACAGATGATGGTGCTATGTCTGGTGAGATGTAAAAATAGATACCTGGTGATCAGCTGGTTGTATGGGCCTGGCGGCAGGAGAGGTCTATACAGGCAGTTCAGAGTTGAAGGTTATTGGCAGAGAGATGGTAATCAAAGCCATGGAAGTTAATGCGTTTAACCTGGGAATGTTCTAGGTTAAATGGATCTCTGGACCCAGAAGAGATCCCACAGGACTCCTGCCATTTGAGAAGCAGCTTGAACAGTATTGGTCAACTCTAGCTGCAACCTAGATTCTTCTGCCAAGCTTTAAGAAGCCCAGTGCTGGTGGCCTTCTCCTAAACTAGTAAAATCTCTGCGAGTGGGTCTAGCTAGGTTAGATATTGTGATTTATAGTAAGAAATAAGAATATATATTTGGTCTTCAACCCTATTTCTGGCACAGTGATCCTAGAACCCTTGGAGTTCTCTAGAGTGATAAAAATGTCTTTTGTTAGGTTAATGAGGTGACTTTAGAACCAAAGGATGTGACTGGTTGCCAGCAGAGCACACTGTATGATCAGAGGATCGGAACTTTCATTGATATCCCCCTGACACCAGCAGGAGAAGAGAGGCTGGAGGCTGAACCAGTTGCCAATGGCCAATGATTTCATCACTCATGCCTACGCAACGAAACCTCTCTAAAAGCCCAAAAGGACAGGACTTAAGAACATGTGGGGACTTAGGATCAGTGGTGCATTCAGAGAGGGCCTGGGAACGCCCTTCATGCTTCCCGTGTCTCGCCCTGTGTCTCTCTTCCATCCAGCTGTTCCTGTCATTCCTTTTATGATAAACTGATAATATAGTGAGTAGAATGGTTCTCTTGAGTTCTGTGAGCCACACTTGTGGCTCAAACCAAAGGAAAACATCAAGGGAAACTTCAATAGCCAGTGGGCTTGAGATTGACATCTGAAGTGTGTGTTGGGGGGTGATATGCAAAGAAAGTAGTCTTTTTTAATATTTCATGTATTTTATTCAACTGTTAAACATACTCCCAGTGCATTTTTACCTTTCAAGTTTCTTCTAAAAGTTCCATTACCCATTGAGGAAGTTTTATGTGAATTTATTAGAGTTGCCTAAGTTTCCTAGTCCTATAAAGGATAATCACAAATTGCTGAGTGATAGTAAGGTATTTTTCCGTGTTGTTCAGTAATGTACTGTATTTACTTTTTTCTTTTTGTTTACTTTTTGGTTTCCTTCACCCATTTCTCCCTCCTTGCCCCCACCTCTGGCAGCCACATATCTGTTCTCTCTCTGAGCTTTTTTTTTTTTTTTTAGATTCCACATATAAGCGAGATCATAGAGTATTTATCTTTCTCTGTCTGACTTAGTTCACTTAGCATAATGTCATCAGGGCTCAGTCATGTTGTTGCAGACAAGATTACATTCTTTTTTATGGTTGAATAATACCCCATTGCATGTATATACTTCAGTTTCTTCATCCACTCACTCTTCATTGAACACTTAGGTTGTATCCCATCTTGGCTATTATAGATAATACTGCAGTAAATTTGGGGGGGGGGTGCATTATGCTATTTTTAGTTGTGTTTTCCTTTTCTTTGGATATGTATCCAAAAGTATTGCCGGAATTGTTAGAACTATGGTAGTTCTACCATACGGGAGTTCTATTGTTAATTTTTTGAGGAACCTCCATACCGTTTCCATAGTGGCTGCCCCAATTTACATTCCCACCAACAATGCACAGCCTTTTTCTCCACACCCTCACTAGCATTGATTATCTCTTGGCTTTTTATAATAGCCATTCTAACAGATGTGAGGCAATAGCTCACTATGATTTTGAGGTGCACTTCCCTGATGGTCAGTGATGCTGGGTCTGTTTTTATACAGCCCTGCTCCATATTTTCTCTTATTCAGTAGGTTGCTTTTTCATTTTGTTGATGGTTTTCTTTACAGAAACTTTGTAGTATGATGTAGTCTCACTTATTTATTTTTTCTTTTGTTGCTTTTGCTTCTGGAGTTAAATTTAAAAAATTATTACTCAGACCTTTGTCAAGGAGCTTGCAGAACTGAACTCTTAATCAGTGGGATCTGACATTATCTCCAGGTAGATAGTATTATAATTACAAATTGGATTTCAGGACCCCTGCCTAGTATCAGAGAATTTCTTGGTGCTGGTGTGGAAAAGCTTCACCTACACACATTGGAGTTGGGTGTGGAATCCTTAGTAGGGCATTGGGAGTTTCCAGAGGTCCCCAGATGACTCCAGTATTCATCCATGGTTAAGAACCATTGGAGAAGGAAAAAGAGCAAGGAAAATAGACTGAGGAGGAAAAGCCAAGGGGTAGCCAGGGAATCAGGTCAATGTGGTGTTATGGAAGCTGAAGAATGGGAGATCTTGAGAAGAGGTGAGTGGTTGGCATGTCAAAAGAGGCCAAGAGGTCAAGCTACTTAAGAGCCTAGGAGGATTCTTTGGATTCAGAAAGAATTGGTTTGTTAAGAACCTTGGAAAGACCTGTTTTAGTGGTAATGCCAGACTTCAGAGGGGTGAGGAGTGGGAAAATATTGGTGCCAGATATCAACTCTTCCTTAAAGGAAGAGTTCTTCCTTGGGTTCTTCCTTCATTTATTAAATAAATGTTATCCATTACTTATGTTGGTACTTGGAATAGAAATTTGGCCAAGATGGCTAAAGCCTTCAAAGAACTCAGTTATAGGAATAACAGGTAAACAGAGAAGTACTTATGAGAAATGTCACAGCATAATGGTAGATATGCACAATGGGGAGAAGAAGCTGGATAATGACAGTATTTTGGAACAATGGACATGAGTAAACGAGTCAGTTCTGGCCAGTTTCGATGAGCACATGGTAGTCTCAATAAATGTGAAATGGATGGGTACGTTTCTCAGATTTGGGTGGGGTCTTCTAGGATTTACTGTTTATTTCAGCATTGTTCGCAGAGGTCTAGGCCAGTCTTGCATTCCAGACTCTGCCCAGTCACACTGGACAGTCTAAAGAATATGCACTCCTGAGACAGGAAGTCTAGAATGGACTGTCTTTAAAACTGGGGGAATTTTAATTTTAGGAGTAGTTGGCAATATCAAATTAGAATATGGAAGTGGACTTGCAGGGGACAGGACTGGGTCCAGTAATGCCGTGTGTTGGCTCTGATGTCCTCAGTTTATCCCTAAGGATTTTTAACAAATGATTAGTCATCTCTTTCATATAATTTATATGAAATACTGGAATTCACAATGAATTGTTCAGATTTAGTAAGAGTATAGACATAGTTGTCAAATCTCTTTTGCTGGAAATCTTTTGTGAAGTGGATTAGACATGTCCTTTTAAAATTATATTCTAGGTAGAAGTCTCTTGTCAGTATCTACCCTCTTTGAAATCATTCTAGGTCTATCTAACCTCAATGCTATGCTCTGTTCTCTTGGGACCATTT
The DNA here is from genome assembly GCF_019320065.1 of Cervus canadensis. Taxonomy (NCBI): domain Eukaryota; kingdom Metazoa; phylum Chordata; class Mammalia; order Artiodactyla; family Cervidae; genus Cervus; species Cervus canadensis. The sequence goes on from NC_057400.1 coordinate 59,625,928, forward strand.
TTTTTTAGTATTTATTAGAATATCATTACTTTGTCTGAAGATCATTGTTACATTGTCTCTGCAACATCTTATCCCCCCGCTTTAAACTTTGAATGAAAAGTTGTCCTCTGCTGTCAGGAGCCCCTCATCTCAGTCTGATCCTACACTGACTGGTAGAGAACGATGCCATGGACTCCCTGACTGATTTTTACTTTTCTCACATATTTTTGAACTTTATTATCACCCTGACCTCCTCCTCCATCCTACCCTGTGAATTCCAAAACCAAGCTCAGAACGTCAGGATTGACCACTGAGCATTAAGTGCCGGCAGGTTTCCCTGAGTCCTTTTCTGTTCACATTTTTATATTGTTTTTATTTCAAAGAACAATAGTGTTTCTAATATTGTGATACTTTTTCAAATGAAATGGTACTTATATATTAGTGATACTTTTTCAAATGACTCATTAAATCTAAGAGATTAATTGAAAACCATGGAAACAGAGAGTTGTTTTTCCTTATTTTCTAATGTTGGAAGTCAGTGTTAAAATATGTTATTATGAAACAGAATTAGAATAGGATTGTCAATAGTGCCAATACTTGGATTCATTCGCTGATTAATAGTGAAGTACTCATAGCAAATCACTGTCAAGTAGTATAGGGTAGTGGATGACAGAGTAGGCTTGAATCTTTCCTTACCCCACTTTTAAGTTTAGTGACTTTGGGCAAGATGTTTCTTCTCCCTTTCTTTCAGCTTCTCCATCTATAAAATTGGGATAACGATAATCATACCCACCTTTAAGGGATATAAGGAAAATTAAGTGACTTAATACATATGTTCACATATATTAAAAGTGTGCCTATTACATGGGAAGCATTTAATAAGTGTTATTTAGTATATAAATAATACTTACTGTAAGACAACATTCCCTCTTTACATTACACTTGGCAGATATATCAGTTGCTGTACATCTTTCTGCTCTACTTAGTAAGAAGACTTGTATAGGTTTTCTATAGGAATGTGAAGAAGTTTGGACCAAAGACACTTGGAGGGAAACCCTTATCTGAGATTCAGGCTCACAAGCAGAATGGTTTTCTAGGGCTCAGAAGTCTAGTATGACTCAGGATCAACCCAGATTTATAAAACTGCAACCATCAGGCTTGACTCTGCTGCCTGAATGCATTCACCTCTGGGTGGAACTCTTCCTAAATACAACAAAGTAAAATAAATAAAATTATAAAATAAAAACTATAATTAAAATGACCTAGAAGACTAGAATAGCTGTTTTTTTCAGGCCTATGATTATAGGAACTGTTACTCATATAAATTGAGCATGATTATCCATCATGATCAGATTTTTATTACTAAGTCTAAGAACATGACACTTAAAGATACATCAAGAATTGTTTCTAATTTTGAAATTTAATTTGATATTTTGATCCTTGATAGCCACTAGATGAGTTGTTAGAAATGCTCTCGGAAGTTTAGTACTTTCACGTCCCATATCTCCTCTAAAACTGGAGTGTTTTACTTTTCGTTACTCAGTTATCGTTATGGCTGTTAAATTCATGAACATCACTGTTACCTTTTAGAAACATCACCACCACATTTTATTAGATGTGTGGGAAAAGTACACAGTTTAATATAATAAACATAATCTAATGGGTTTAGTAATAATTAGTGTTTGATAAGAAATAAAAACCAGGGGCCCTTTGGCTTAAAGAGCTGAAGGAATGCTGCTGATCCAACCTCACAGCGCTGTGAGCTCCCTCTGCTGGCGTGTCCCCATCAATGCAATGTGGGTACACTGCGGAGTGGAAGCGTTGACCGCTCATTTAATGAACACCTACTAGGTGCCAGAAAGTCTTGTATGCATAGGCATACATTTTCTGTAATTTTTATAACCCTCCAACGGTAGACCTTGTATTCTGGTCACATTTGAATTGGTATGTTTGCTTTTAATCCCATATGTCTTTTCTGTATTATGTTTCACTCAGTAATGGTTGCTTCTACAAATAGATTTATTGAATGAATGACTCTTTATAGAACATAGAACAGGAGTCATTTGTTTCTCAGGATTATTTGAGAAAAATTTAGAGTGGAAGAGTTTGAAATATATAGGACTAATCTTTCAATAGACTAGAACTTCATGTTAAAAAAAAAAGTAATTGGTGGAGGTAAGGTCTTTCACTATTTCTCTAAAACATGAAAATTCTGTCATGTTTTGAAAGATCAGACCAATATGTGTGTTGTCTTAGTATCCAGAAGGCAAGTTTGAGACCCCCCCATTAAATGTCTGAACTGATTAAGCCAGTGACACAGGCAGATAAACCAAATGTCGTTGCATCCAAAAGTCCCAAGCTGCCCTGCCCACAATGTGTCACTCAAGCTGTCAAAAGGCTACAGAAAGACCTTTGAGTCTGGTCTTACCACTTGCCCATTCCTCAGTGGAAATGCCAAAGCATTGAGAATTGATCTAAACTGAGGAAAAGATCAGGGTAAGATAGGGACCGAGAAAGCGACATTTTTCATGAACCCTAGAAAGTTGACTAGAAATTTTACACACTTTCAGCTGGCAGAAAAGATTAGAAAGTGAAATTTATTCAGATAATTCATACATTTGAAATATCTGTACAGTTCTATTATATATACTCCAGATTAGTGGAAAGTAACTACTTTGAGATCTTCAATTACTAAAAGTTTTTAAAAATTCTTTTCCATTATGTTTTAGTGCAAGATATTGAATATAATGTGCTGTACAGTAGGACCTTATTGTTTATCTCTTTTACGTATAATAGTTTGTACCTGCATCTGCTCATCCCAATCTCTTAATTTATCCTTCTCTACCTTTTTCCTTTTGGTAACTATGAGTTTGTTTTCTATGTCTGTAAATCTATTTTTGTTTTGTAAATACATTCATTCGAATCATATTTTAGATTCTGCATATACTTGATATCACATATTTGTCTTTGTCTGATTTACTTCACTTGATATGATAATCTTGAGGTCCATCCATGTTGCTGCAAATGGCAGTATTCCATTCTAAAATATCTTATGCTTGATTCTAATCTTTTCCATTTACTGGCCCCATGAATTTGGACAAATCTCTTTACTTCTTTAAGATTCTATTTCTCTACCTGTAAAATGAGATTGTTAACACAGTCCTCCATTGCCGCTGTGAGAATTAATGAATTGAATGTGTGTGGTAAGAGCTCGCTGACAGTTCAGTTCAGTTCAGTCGCTCAGCACGTGACTGAATCGCAGCACGCCAGGCCTCCCTGTCCATCCCAAACTCCCAGAGTTTACCCAAACCACGTCCATCGAGTTGGTGATGCCATCCAGCCATCTCATCCTCTGTCGTCCCCTTCTCCTCCTGCCCTCAGTCTTTCCCAGCATCAGGGTCTTTTCAAATGAGTCAGCTCTTCGCATCAGGTGACCAAAGTATTGGAGTTTCAGCTTCAACATCAGTCCTTCCAATGAACACCCAGGACTGATCTCCTTTAGGATGGACTGGTTGGATCTCCTTGCAGTCCAAGGGACTCTCTAGAGTCTTCTCCAACACCACAGTTCAAAAGCATCAATTCTTTGGCACTCAGCTTTCTTTATAGTCCAACTCTCACGTCCATACATGACCACAGGAAAAACCATAGCCTTGACTAGACGGACCTTTGTTGGCAAAGTAATGTCTGCTTTTTAATACTCTGTCTAGGTTGGTCACTGACAGTGATATGCCACAAATATGTCATGGAGGAGGATATATGCCGTGACATATGTGTACCTTAATCATATCTTTAGCTTAATCCTTAATAACATCAACATCAACTATTTTTTGCCTGCTTTCTCTGCCGGGCTCTGGCCCAAGCCTTCACACATCCCTCATTTACTCCCCACAGTCCTTGCAGAATCCCTCTGAGACAGCCATCTCTGGAGGCCCACCTAATTCTTAGTCCTAAACCATCCTACTCACATATTGCACTTTGTAAAGATCTTCAAACCTACAAACATTGTTTTTCTTCAGACCATCTGTTACTATCTTAAAACTTAAGGGACTAATGTTTTGGAAGAGAAGTAGGGGAGAAGTGTAGGAAGAAAGAAGACTTCTCCAAAGTCTAGATCCCTGAATGGTGAACATTTTGCAGTTGTATCCTCTGGTGGTTCTCCTCAGTCGCTCAGTTGTGTCTGACTCTTTGTGACCCCACGGACTGCAGCAGCCAGGCTCCCTGGTCATTCACGATCTCCCGGAGTTTGCTCAGATTCATGTCCATCGAGTCAGTGATGCTATCTACCCATCTCATCCTCTGCTGTCCCCTTCTCCTCCTGCTTTCAATCTTTCCCAGCATCAGGGTCTTTTCTAATGAGTCAGCTCTTCAAATTAGGTGGCCAAAGTATTAGAACTTCAGCATCAGTCCTTCCAATGAATATTCAGGGTTGATTTCCTTTAGGATTGACTGATTTGATCTCATTGCTGCCCAAGGGTCTCTCAAGAGTCCAACCTCTAGTACCCTCTAGTGGAGTATTTTGTGGTGGAAGAGATGGGTATTAGAATTCCCTCCCTCAGCAAATATTTTGTTCCTGCCTGCTGCATGTAAGGCCCTGTTCTGTGCTGTGGAAATGCCACAGTCAATTAAATAGTCAATCTTCCCTCATCAAGTGACAGTCAAGAGCAAATATCTAGTCTCCCATAGTCTCTGTCATATTTTGTCACTTGAAACAATGGCACTAAAATAGATGACATGAAAAACAGCAAAAAGAAAAAAAAAGTGTGGAGGGAATGAATGGCAAAAATTGTTCTTAATTGGCTTTGTACTAATATCCTTTGTATCCATCTGTCAAAATCACAACTTATTCACATTTATATACTCATGTACATACTAAAATGAAATCAGTAAGTGGAAATGAAAACCAAATAGTAAGCATACATCTTTGTATTTGCTTTCCCAAATACAAATTGAAAGAGGAAAAATACGAAAGAGAAAGATGGACTTAATTTTTAGAATAAGGAGTATGGTTTTCATGTGGCTTTGTTTTTTTTTTTTTAATGTCTACTGGGAAAATGCATTCAACTGTGCTAAGAATTAGTCATTCTAGTTGTATAAAAGCATGGAAAATTATCACATATTAATTTCTACTAACCTCGTTTATGTTAAACCATGTAAAGTACATTTTTTAAATTATGAAGCTGATTTGATTTACTAAGAGTTTAGATCAGTAATGTATGAGCTGAATTGAAAACCAGATTATAAATCATTTCAGTATGACATTTGGGTAAAATATAAAGATCATCTGCATTTATTTATGATGTTCTGTCAGGGAAATTCATGAGACTTAACTTTCTCATGACAACTCTCATAATCATCATTTCTGACCAAATTATAAATACTGTATTTACACATGAAAAAAATTGGCTTAATATTTGATATACTATTTCAATGTCTAATTGAAACCAAGGAGGGCAAAAAGATATTAGTATTATTTTCTAAATGGAGTAGTTTCTTTTCAAATATTGTATAACACAGGAAATGGCAAAACCATGTATATTGCAGAGCAGTTGCTCACAAGTCCAGATGCACGCTACCATTACCTGGGGAACTGTGTGAAAGATTCTGAAGTCTGAATCTCGATCTGGGCACATCAGATCTGAGCCAGAGAATGGGACCAGGTGTCAGCATTTGTTCGAAACTCCCCCAGCTGATCTTGATAGCCAGTCAGAGCTGAGAACCACGTGAAAAGGCGTGGCCTCCAGTGCATGGAGGTGAAGGAAACGCTCTTGAGAGACCCAGAGCATAAGCTGGTGATGTGGTCTGACCCCTCTGCCAAGATCCTGCAAGCACTGCCGAAGCGGAGAGCGAAAGTTGCTCAAAACCAAGAAGAGACCCAGCTCAGTAGTGGAGATTTATAAGCTGTTCTTCCAGCTGATTTTGTCTTGTTACCAGGGCTGAAAGTAGCTCAAGATTATTGATGCTGTTGGGTGCTGCCTGTGACAGAAGCAGTGTTAGGACGTAGAGAGAAGAAACTCATGTAAGCGGGAGTCTGTGTGTTTGTTCATTTTCTAAGTTTGTGACTCTTAAGTATGAGAGTCTGAGCAGTGATGACACTGTGATGTCACCTGGGAGGGCTAAAACTAAACCAGAAAGGATGGGAAGGGGTGTAATCTGTGGACCTAGAAAGCAGTTAATGAGATAGGAGTCGCTCTAGTCTCTATTTTAAAGTCAACAGATAAGAGAACTCAGCTGAGAAACAGATGATGATTCACTATTTTTCTCTATAAAAACTTTAAAAACTTCTGGGCCATTTTCAGTGCAAGTTCGATGCATGAAGCCGGGCACTCAAAGCCAGTGCCCTGGGACGACCTGAGGGATGGGGTACGGAGGGCTTTGGGAGGGGGGTTCAGGATGGGGGGGTACATGTGCGCCCATGGCTGATGCGTGTGGATGTGTGGCAAGGGCCACCACAGTGTGGCGAAGTGATGGTCCTCCAATTAAAATAAATATGTTAATCAAAAAAAACTTTGGAGGCATTTTCATGCTATTTACATGGCATTTTGTGGTTTTAAACTATATGTTTATTGCATACATATTACTATAGGTTTTTAAACTTTGTGGTGGCATCTCTAGAACAGGAAACTTGTGTCTAAATATTGGCCGTAATCTTAATGGAACTGTTCATTAAATATACTGCATTTTAAAGTAGTATAAATACATTATAGCATCAACATATTATAAAGAGATAATACATTGTTTGTGACCTCTGTTCCCTCCTGTCTTTAATTTCCCTCCTGCACAATTGCTTCATAAACTGAATGCTAACTAATTTTAGAAAGACATTGGTATTTTCAGAGAAGATACTTTATTGGAGTGTCTTTTGGGATGTTGTTGTTCAGTTGCTCAATTATGTCCAACTCTTTGCAACTCCATGGACTGAAGCACGCCCGGCTCCCCTGTCCTTCACTATCTCCTGGAGTTTGCCCAAACTCATGTCCATGGAGTCCATGATGCCATCCAACCATCTCATCCTCTGTCGTCCCCTTCTCCTCCTGCCCTCAGTCTTTCCCAGCATCAGGGTCTCTTCTAATGAGTCAGCTCTTTGCATCAGGGGGCCAAAATACTGGCGCTTCAGCATCAGTGTGTTTGTATGTGTGTGTGAGTTGCTCAGTGGTGTCTGACTCTGCGACCCCATGGACTGTAGCTCGCCAGGCTCCAGGGTCCATGGAATTCTCCAGGCAAGAATATAGGAGTGAGTTGCTATTACCTTCTCCAGGAGATCTTCCCAACCCAGGGATCAAACCCAGCTCTCCCACATTGCAGATAGATTCTTTACCATCTGAGCCACAAGGGAAGCCCTCAGCATCAGTCCCTCCAATGAATATTCAAGGTTGATTTCCCTTAGGATTGACTGGTTTGGTCTCCTTGCTATTCAAGGGAATCTCAAGAGTCTTCTCCAGCACCACAGTCCGAAAACCTCAATTCTTCAGTGCTCAGCCTTCTTTATGGTCCAGCTGTCACATCAGTACATCAGTTCAGTTCACTCAGTCATTCGTGTCCAACTCTTTCTGGATCATTTAAAAAGCAAAAGAGTTCCAGAAAAACATCTATTTCTGCTTTATTGACCATGCCAAAGCCTTTGACTGTGTGGATCACAACAAACTGGAAAATTCTTCAAGAGATGGGAATACCAAACCTGACCTGCCTCTTGAGAAATCTGTATGCAGTTCAGGAAGCAGCAGTTAGAACTGGACATGGAACAACAGACTGGTTCCAAATAGGGAAGGGAGTACGTCAAGGCTGTATATTGTCACCCTGCTTATTTGACTTATATGCAGAGTACATCATGAGAAACGCTGGGCTGGATGAAGCACGAGCTGGAATCAAGATTGCCGGGAGAAATATCAACAACCTCAGATATGCAGATGACACCACCATTATGGCAGAAAGTGAAGAGGAACTAAAGAGCCCCTTGATGAAAGTGAAAGAGGAGAGTGAAAAAGTTGGCTTAAATTCAACATTCAGAAAACTAAGATCATGGCATCTGGCCCCGTTACTTCATGGCAAATAGATGGGGGAAACAGTGGAAACAGTGACAGACTTTATTTTGGGGGCCTCCAAAATCACTGCAGATGGTGATTGCAGCCATGAAATTAAAAGACTCTTACTCCTTGGGAGAAAAGTTATGACCAACCTAGACAGCATATTAAAAAGCACAGACATTACTTCATCAACAAAGGTCCATCTAGTCAAGGCTATGGTTTTTCCAGTGGTCATGTATGGACGTGAGAGTTGGACTATAAAGAAAACTGAGTGCTGAAGAATTGATGCTTTTGAACTGTGGTGTTCGAGAAGACTCTAGAGAGTCCCTTGGACTGCAAGGAGATCCAACCAGTCCATCCTAAAGGAGATCAGTCCTTGGTGTTCATTGGAAGGACTGATGTTGAAGCTGAAACTTCAATACTTTGGCCACCTGATGCGAAGAGCTGACTCATCTGAAAAGACCCTGATGCTGGAAAAGATTAAGGGCAGGAGGAGAAGGGGACGACAGAGGATGAGATGGTTAGATTGCATCACCAACTCAATGGAGATGAGTTTGGGTAAACTCTGGGAGTTGGTGATGGACAGGAAGTCCTGGCGTGCTGCATTTCATGGGGTTGCAAAGAGTCAGACATGACTGAGCATTTGGACTGAACTGAACTATGCGACCCTATGGACTGTAGCATGCCAGGCTTCCCTGTCCATCACCACCTCCTGGAACGTGCTCAAACTCATGTCTATTGAGTCAGTGATGCCATCCAACCATCTCATCCTCTGTCATTCCCTTCTCCTCCTGCCTTCAATCTTTCAGCATCAGGGTCTTTTCAAACGAATCAGTTCTTCCCATCAGGTGGACAAGGTATTGGAGTTTTAGCTTCAGCATCAGTCCTTTCAATGAATATTCAGGATTGGTTTCCTTTAGGATTGACTGGTTGGATCTCCTTGCTCTCCATGGGACTCTGAAGAGTCTTCTCTAACAGCATAATTCAAAAGCATCAATTCTTTGGTGCTCAGCTTTCTTTATAGTCCAACTCTTGCATCCATACATGACTACTGGAAAAACTATAGCTTTGACTATATGGAACTTTGTTGGAAAAGTGATGTCTCTGCTTTTTAATATGCTGTCTAGGTTTGTCATAGCTTTTCTCCCAAGGAGCAAGTGTCTCTTAAATTCATGACTGCATTCACCATCTGCAGTGATTTTGGAGCCCAAGAAAATAAAGTCTGTCACTGTTTCCATTCTTTCCCCATCTGTTTGCCATTAAGTGATAGGACTGGATGCCATGATCTTAGTTTTTTGAATGTTAAGTTTTAACCCAGCTTTTTCACTCTCCTCTTTCAACTTCATCAAGAGGCTCTTTAGTTCCTCTTTGCTTTCTGCCATTAGGGTGTCATCTGCCTATCTGAAATTATTAATATTTCTCCCAGAAATCTTGAGTCCAGCTTGGGCTTCATCCAGCCCAGAATTTTGCATGATGTACTCTGCACATAAGTTAAATAAGCAGGGTGATAATATATAGTCTTGACATACTCCTTTCCCAATTTGGAACCAGTCCATTTTTCCATGTTCAGTTCTAACTGTTGCTTCTCGACCTGCATACAGGTTTCTCAGGAGGCAGGTAAGGTGGTCTGGTAATTCCATCTCTTTAAGAATTTTCCACAGTTTGTTGTGATCCACCCAGTCAAAGGCTTTAGTTGTAGTCAATGAAGTAGATGTAGATGTTTTTCTGGAACTCTCTTGCTTTTTCTTTGATCCCACAGATGTTGGCAATTTGATCTCTGGTTCCTCTGACTTTTCTAAATCCAGCTGGTACATCTGGAAGTTCTTGGTTCATCTACTATTGAAGCCTAATTTGAAGAATTTTGAGCATTTCCTTGCTAGCATGTGAAATGAGCACAATTGTGTGGCAGTTTAGGCTTTCTTTGGCATTGCCCTTCTTTGGGATGGAGTGAAAACAGACTTTTTCCAGTCCTGTGGCCACTGCTGAGTCTTCTAAATTTGCTGGCATGCGTGCAGCCCTTCAACAGTGTCATGTTTCAGAATTTGAAATGACTCAGCTGGAATTTCATCACCTCTGCTAGCTTTGTTTGTAGTAATGCTTCCTAAGGCCCGCTTGACTTCATACTCCAGAATGTCTGGCTCGAGGTGAGTGATCACACCATCATGGTTATCCAGGTCATTAGGATCTTTTTTGTACAGTTCTTCTGTGTGTTCTTGCCACCACAACTTCGAGTACATGAATCCACCATTTATCATCTATTTTTGACATTAATTAAAAAAAATAGAAGTTTTAGTAAAAAGTCAAACATTTGTATCATAATGAAAATTAAAATTTCTTGTTTGTTATGCTTTCACTTTCTTTCAATTACATGGGCATAATGTAGCCATAGTAACAACTTTCTTTGTTAGACTTGACCCACACAATGCTACAGTATAATTGTCTTTCTCTCCTTCCCTCCCCCTTGTCCCTTCTTTGTTTTATTAACTTGAATAGAGAAAGCTTATGCATCCATTCTTGATCAACGTTTAGGCTGCAGCAATATCTCTTTTCCATTCCAAGTTGTTGTTTAGTCACTAAGTCATCTCTGACTCTTTTGCAGTGCTATGGACTGTAGCCCACCAGGTTCCTCTGACCAGGGAATTTCCCAGCCAAAATAGTGGAGTGGGTTGCCATTTCCTCCTCCAGGAGATCTTCCCCAACCCAGGGTTGAGCCCATATCTCCTGAATTAGCTAGCAGACTCTGTTACTGAGCCACCTGGGAAGCCCATTCCAAGTAGCCACTGCTAATCAAGCCCAGCCTTGTTTTTCCAGACTTATCCTTAGTCGTCTTCCTCTGTCTCATGCTCTTGGCAGGCACTACCAGGAGGTGGGAATTGACATTACTGTTCTGCAAGAAACTTGGCCAAAAAAAGATGAGCCATATAGCATAGTAATGGTGTTCCAGATCATGAAAAACACCTGGGGTAGTCAGGGCCTCACTTGGACCTATGAAATCAATCTCTAGAGAAGGGGCTAAGAAACTTCAGTTTAGCTATGTCAGAGGGTTGGTTTGTCCTGAACTTCATGGTAGAGAATGAACAAATGTATAAAATGTATACACAAATATCTTTCCACACTCCTTAAATTCTCTCTTACCCAGGAGACTTACTGCAAATAATTTCATTTTCCAATACTACATTATCTGTGTAAGTATTCTGAGTTTGCCCAGGAAGCTTTATCTAGGGGTTAAGATGATAGGTGCCTAATGATTTAGAGTATGGTACCTATCAATGAATGAAATTTGGTACTAAAATTAAGTTTAAAAACCCAAGTTCCATGTCTTCATCCAATCAAATTGATGCAAATGTATTTATCTGCCTTTAGAATTAAGTTCAAGTGGAATGGACCTGTCACATTGCAATTGAAGTGTGTGGAAATAGGCAGCAAAAGGAATCTTAATATGCTGCATCTTATTCTCCCTCAAAAGCAGTTACTTGAAATCACAGTTAATATGGGATCCCAGCCATAAAGCAAAGAAGTTATTTTAACAAAATAAGAAAAAAGTCACTGGGAATATCACTTTTTTTTTTATGTTTTAGAAGTATTACTTATGTGTAATATTTTATTTTTGGCTTTCTGGCTATTCATGTCTTTGTCAAAGTGCCTTCTGAAGTTTTTTCTATACTAAGATAATCCAGTTTTTCAAAGTTTTTTTTCTTTGTTGAAAACATCACAGTTCCACTAACTGTAAACCATAGGGCAGTTTGTTTAAAATGGTAGGCATTATTAGTATGTTAATTATATACAGCTGCTTCCCACAGTCATCATCTTCCAGCTTCAACAAAGTGTGACTTAAATGTTGAGGACCATATTGTAGTCCTTCTATTCTTAGTGTCTCAATACTTGAAACATTTTAGAAAGTGCTCTGGTAATGTTGCTTGCATTGCTAGTAAATGATCAGAACAAAGGTGCACATTCTTTGCCAAGCATTACATAATGCAGTTAAACTTGCACAGCCCATGTTGGTTTAGACTGGTTTCCCCTCTCTTAGTCATGCTGGTTAGCTGGCTCCTATATCAAGGCCATCTCTTCCTGGTATTACCAATCAGAGGTCTTTTCGACAAACAAAAATCACAGTGAGAGAGCAATTATGTTAGCACAGAGTAACTCATGGTTACCCCCACAATGTGCACCGGATATATGATGACAGGGAAGCCGGGAAAGACGGGATTCCCCAGAAGCTGGAGGAAAAATCACTGGGGATAGGCATGCATGCTTGTTTTCTCTGTTCTTATAGAATAACATTGTTTTCAAGATAACTGCTCATAAAATTATTTTCCAATGCTGTAGGTAGCCCTTTTGGAGATCCTTGTGGAAAGACTTGCTTGGAAGAAAGAGATAATCAATGGCTGGGGGTCACGCTTTCCAGACAGCCTGGAGAAAACGGCTCCATTGTGGTAGGTTGCTGGGATAGTTCCCTGATCACATCGTGAAACCAGATACCCTGGGTGTGACTTTCACATCATTTGGTCTATTTTTATGTTTTATTCAGACTTGTGGGCATAGATGGAAAAATATATTTTACATAAGGACTGAGTCTAAGCTCCCCACGGGTGTTTGCTATGGAATGCCTTCTGATTTACGGACAGAACTGAGTAAAAGAATAGCTCCATGCTATCAAGGTAAGGTATGGTTTTGATATTAACTGGATCAAGATAAATATGTGAATGTCTTTCATTTTTTTTTTTTTTTTCCATTTTGGATACTTGGTTAGCCGTGGGAGGATCTTTGAAAATAGCTATGTTCTCTTTAATGTCTCATATTATTATTTCCCTTTTCTTTTTTTTTTTAATCCAATTGCAGTTTCAGTTTTCAGAAATGAACTGTGAGATAGTAAAAGACAGGGAAGCCTGGTGTGCTACAGCCCATGGGGTCACAAAGAGTCAGACACGACTGAGCGACTGAACAACAACTGTGTTTTTTTGAAGCTAGGAATTCTGCAAACTATTTGTTTGAATAGTTCTAGCATCTAGTTGATAATTTTCCATTTTAGCATTAAATATATTCTCAATTAAGTAAAATTATGAAATAGATTGAAAAATCTGATCAGAAGGAAGAAAATTGTTTCTTGCTTTAACTTCCAACAAGATTCAGAAAAATTTAAAATATAATTGTGGGCAGATCTTTTCCACTCACTATGTCTTTTTTTTCCCCTTGAATTCACTTACTTTCTTTGCAACTGCAAGGAATTGGTAATGTAAGTTTAAAAGGTCTTTCCCATAAAAATTTTAGGTCATAGTGCATACAGAGCCAGGAAATAAACTGAAACAGCAGTTGGAGGTGAATGTTAACAGGGCACTGAAGAAATGATACCTTCAACAGAACTAAAATTCTGAAAATGTGTCTTTAGAAAGAATATATGTGAATGCCAGTTTCCAGGTTTTTTTAACCAAAATAATTACCTCAGCATCCAAAGGAAATTTCTATTACTTGACAAAACTTTGAGCAATAGCCAAATTGCGTTGATTCTATTAATGCTGGACTCTTTCATGCCTGGAATTTGATATCATAGCAAAGGTTATATCATCTGTGTTCCTAATTTGTCTTTGAATGCCAAGAAGATAAAAGGTGGATTTTAATTTCTTAGTTGCAGTAAAACTTACTCTAGCTATTATCCCATTTTTCATAATAGTTTATGGTTAACATTTTAAAATATTTCACAGTTGGGGCATTTCTCTCTGATTGACTGTGGAGGCCCTCATGGTCATTTGAGATCTTCCAGTCTCTCTATAATGCAGACTGACCAGCCAGAATCATAATCTCCAGTCCAGACGAGGCCTTTCCCCTTGCTGATTTCAGTTTCCTTCGAAATCAAGTGCACAGAAGTGGGATGATAGGAATTAGCTGTATAGGCTGAAGAAATCTGTTTTGACAGTCTAATAGAGATGCAAGCTAAAGATACCCTTCAACTGCAGCAGCCGTCCTCATCTAGCTGGCCCCATGTCTGGTGCTTTTAACTGACCTAGCAACCACTTCTGACTGTTCTAATCATCTGAGATAATGCACTTGAATGCTTCATGTGCTGCAGTTCTTGTCCTGCTGCCGGCTGGTTCCTTCACTAAATGCTGGTGCCTCTGTTGGTGTAGATTTTGGTCCCGTACATTTTTTCATGTGTTTTCTGGATAACTTTATGCAAGGGTTGATAATGTCCATGGATGACAATGTGCACTCCTATGAATATATACATATATATATGTGTATATATATATATATACTTAGCCACATCCTATGGGGGAAAAAACCATGATGGCAGAAACCTAAGACAACTAAAAATTAAACTTAAAAAATATATAGGAGCAGAGAAAATAGAAAAAGGAATTAAAAAACATGACAAGGAGTGGTAATTATAAATGACTTAACAATTTATTTAACATTTCTGGTTAGCAAAACCCAAACAAAGACATGGCACTCAGTTTTCATAGAGTTTTGCTTATGTCAGTTCTACAGGAAAAGCAAGCTCTGTGCCCATGGTAAGTTTCACAAAGCACGCTTTCCTGGGGGCTTTGTAAGAGGAGACCCTCCATCTCCATGCAGATCTTGACTTTACTGTTTTCAGCTGGGCAAAATCTAAGAAGCCTACTTTAAATGGAAGCCTGGACTGGAAGCCATGAAATCCTATCTCTGTCTTAGATGCTCATCTGACAACTTTTTGTATACCGTTTGTTCTTCCCCCAAAAAAGAGACTGCATAAATATCTCTATTGCTATTTCATAGGGATATTTTGAAGATCAACATGGAAGAGATTTGTGGCCTTAAAGTTTACTACTTACTAAGTTTTAATTTAATGCTATTGTAAAAGATCTTAAAAGGCACACTTATAAGAATTTATACATAAACAAATTATGCAGATTTTGTCTTTATTTTAAAATGAAATCTTAATTGTTTTTCTACTTTATTTTAGACTTTGTGAAACAGTTTGGAGAGAATTTTGCATCATGTCAAGCTGGAATATCTAGTTTTTACACAGAGGTAATAGTCCAAAAATAGCTGCTATAGATGCTTACATATAGAATTTTAATTCTTCTGAAGACTTAGAAGGCTGATATTATGCTTTGAAATAAAGATTGAGTAATACTCAAATAATATATCTCTTAAATTTGAGTATATTACAACTTAATTTTTACCACTTGATATTCAGCATAGGTATTGATAAAATAGTAATATTTAGATGGCTGTGTCGCCCAAGACCAATTAAAAGTCTACACTAAAGAAAGTTACTTTCATTAAGGATTTAACAGAAATCAAAAAATAGCCATAGTCATTTGTTAATTTAAGCACTGAAAATATCTAAATATGTTATTTTTAGTTAATAATTGGGGCGAAGCATATAAGTTAACATTTTTCATTAGAAGTATGAGAATTGGGAGATTTAAGAACTTGATAATATCCTCTTAAATAAGATATGTTCCCAAACTATTATTTTCTTTCTAACACTATCACATAGACAGTTTTACTCAACTCCTAAACCTCCCACTTTCTCTGAGTAACCCCTTATGAAGTTATGAATGCTTTCTAAATCTATGTAGCCAAGCTGTATCAAACTATAGGTTAATAATTTCCATAAATATTGCCTAGTGTGGAAAAATAATAATGCTTTCTTCCTTACTTTATGTTTAAATTGATCTCTTTTTTCAAAGTTTGGATCGTTTAGGAAATTTAGAAATGTCAAATAGATTTAATTGCTGAAAGTTTTCATATTTCACCAGACAAATATGTCTACTCATTCCAATCTTCCCTCTGTTTCCTTTCTCTAAATTCCTACGTTTATCATCAAATATGTCCCAATTCCTTTTGAGTTATATTTTTCCAAGCTAACATTATTAAGGAACTTAGTCATTGACTTTTTGCAAATTGAAATAAATTAAGTCCATTTTTTACTCTTTGGCAGCACATGATTATCTCTGTAATGAGCGCTAATGAATTACCCAGATATGATTTACTTTAATAGAAACCACATTGCCTTTTTCCCCACAGCTTACTCTAGTGTTCAGTGATTCTGCCTTTGATTGTAAAGTCCAGTAATGAGTGTGAAGTGAGAGTTTCGGCCTTCCTTCTCTGAAATTCTCATTTTAGGTGAAAATTCACTAGCTAGCTTCTCTGGCTTTTTCGGGCATGCTCTTAAACTCATTAAATGCTTATATTTCAGAAATTTATGAAAATTATTTTTATCACTGTTTAATGTGTGTATCTGGAGGAGGTTTCGAGTGGCGAGATTACACTTTTAAATGATGATAAATTTTCTTTTTCTTGCAGGATGTAATTGTGATGGGGGCTCCAGGATCGTTCTATTGGACTGGCTCTCTGTTTGTGTACAATATGACTACAAATAAATACAAGGCTTTCCTAGACAAACACAACCAAGTAAAATTCGGAAGTTATTTAGGTACTGTAAAAATCGACAAACTTGAATTATCACTGCCTTACAGATACTAGTAATTATAAATAAGGGAAATTATATCTTCAAAAGATCAAAATAGCCAGTAGTAACTAAAAAGCCATTTCAGAAACTGTCTCTTTAAGGCTATAGTCTATGAAACTTTAGTTAACTTAATATTTTACATATGTCACTATTATCATCCATATATAATTCTTAGATTGGAACTCCTGGTTTAATTTATTCTTTTGCAGTAAATCACTTGTTAAGTTTATATTTTTAAGCAGTCAACTTATTATTATAAAGGTAGCATCTATTGAATGCCTGCCATCTCTTAGGAGCTTTTGTAAATATTCTACATGAATAACTCATTTAATCATGTGAATAAGTAAATACAGTTTCCTTAAGGACCAGTTGAAAATCAATGGGACTGAGAACAGCATTGTGGATGAATGGGTAACACTGTGAAGAGTATGGGTCTAAAAACAGCTCATTGACCTTTGCCTCATAAGCTCTTAGAATATTTCCCAGAGCATAACTATTTTTATCCTTCTTCTTCTTATTATTTAATAAGTCAGCAGTAGGATAATCTATAGTCCTTATTTTTATAGAAAGTTAAGATCTTTTTCTGGCATTAATTCCCTTGTTGTAGTAAAAGGAATGCTTTTCCTATAGCTACTTAGGATATACAGATTTGTTTAAACCTGCTTTAATTGTAAACAGCCTATACTCAGAAATAATTACAATAAGAAAAAGCAAGATTTTCCCTGTCTTCAAACAGAAAAAATTTAGTTAAAAACAGAGGAAGTTCATTTACAATTCAGCATTTACTTGTTGAAGGGTGAAGGATATGCTGAAGCATTATAAAAAATGTAACAGCTTATATCTTTTATCACATAATAAAATAAGAATATTTTACCTTTTCTGTAGTCATACAATTTTATCATAATAGAAAGGTTTCAGGCAAGAAAAGTTGAAGTTTAGGAAGATTTTTTTACATGAAGTTCAAAATATTATATTTTACACTAAAGTTTCTGTTGTAATCTTAAGTTACACTAAAGTTTCTGTTGTAATCTTAGAAACTAGCATGTCCTGACACTGCAGAGACTAACAAACCATGTTTAAAGATGCTAGCTTCAGTTTCTAAGGTTTAAAAATATAAGCCATATTGGTGGTGGTTTAATTGCTAAGTTGTGTCTGACACTTTGTGACCCCATGGACCGTAGCTCACCAGGCTCCTCTGTCCATGGGATTCTCCAGAGAGCATACTGGAGTGGGTTGCCATTTCCTTCTCCAGGGGATCTTTCCCACTCAAGAATCAAACCCAGGTGTTCTGTATTGTAGGCAGATTCTTTCCCAACTGAGCTACATATTAGCATACATATTAATAATTGCTTAGAGCATATGATAACCAATTTTGAGTATTGCTATGCTAAATATTCTTAAACCTCTATTTAGTGTAGTCATTTTGAATTCAGTCTTAAAATTTAATTCTGAATGGATTTATGATTAATTCTGTAAGTGGATTTATGACAATGAATTTCACCCATTCCAAATGACGATTCTCACACCTCCATCCATTTTCTTGAAGGATACTCAGTTGGAGCTGGTCATTTTCGGAGTCAACACACTACCGAGGTAGTTGGAGGAGCCCCTCAACATGAACAGATTGGTAAAGTAAGAATTACATTTTTAGAATTTATTCCTTCAAAATGGTTCAAATAGATTGCATGAGAGAATAAGATGTTAAAGGATGATCTGCAGAATTTCTCAGCAGTGAAGCTGGAAATGATGAGCACTGTACATTTAGTGGTAAGATTGGTGAAAGTCATGTGGCTTTTAGATAAAATTGAACAGAAAAGCTTTCAGGAAGATTACACAAGTTAAATGAGGCTCTTTCTTATGAGTAACTGTTTCTGAGATGGAATTTTCTCAAGATTCCAAGGAATACATTTATGGTTTACAAGTTTATAGCCGAAGAGAAATTGAGGCAGCTACATTCCTGGTACAGTTGTGGTAAGACTAGAAAGAACAAAATGTTACTTCTCTTTCTAGTTTTTGTTACATTATTACATAACCTCACTTTGAAAATTGAGACAAACAACATTTCCTGTGTTTTCTCTGAAGGAACAGTAGGATTATTCCTGAGAGCTTGGTTCCCTAAATCTTTTGTATCACTCTGAAAAGAATTTTTTAAAAAGATATTTGAGCAATTACAAGTTATGGAAATTAATGTTTTGAATGAAATGTTTTTAATGTGAGGATCATCTAGTCTTTCCCAATTCTTTTTCCCATTGCAGGCATACATATTCAGCATTGATGCAAGAGAGCTAAATATCTTACATGAAATGAAAGGTAAAAAGGTAATATGTCTCTAACTTTGGTATCACTGAGGGCTTTGGTGAGTAACTCTTGCTTTTTTCTCAATGACTGGATCTGGTTTGCCTTGGAGCAGCTTGGGTCTTATTTTGGAGCATCTATCTGTGCCGTGGACCTCAATGCAGACGGCTTCTCAGACCTGCTTGTGGGAGCCCCCATGCAGAGCACCATCAGGGAAGAAGGAAGAGTGTTTGTGTACATCAACTCTGGTTCTGTAAGTCTGATCGTGAGCAGATTGGAAGCTGTTTATGGGATTTTAATCATACCTGTTGCTCTACTTACTCCAAAGTTCTGAGACTATAAATTTTTTAGGCTTACTCTACTGATGAAAGTAAAAATTGTGATATTATACTAATGCTTTAAAAATGAAATGGGACGTCATGATGAATGGGCTGCTGCCCCATTTTGATATCTTGAAAGTACGAGATCAGTTGTCTGGAGTTTCTCTGTACACAGCTTGTATGTGTTTACGCAGGGAGTTGCAGTTTCTTCCAGTTGCATTGGGCAGCTCTGATTTGAAAGAATGACTTTTATATGGCCCTAAAAATGTGGATGTCCTATTAGTTTGACGGTGAATGTCCCCATATAATTTGGTAATTATAAAACACTACTAGACATAGAAGATAAAGTATGAACTGTTTTTAATTTCTTGATTTGAAAACAAGATGTGTTCTGATAAGATATTAATTTACTCAATTCATATAGATTATATTCCTGATAAGAATGTAAAACTGGCATAGTTTATTCCAAAGCAGATGTAGTAGTTGTAGAAATAACTGTTTACTTGCTTATGATTGAGTTTTCAATTCTAGGGGTATTTTGGAGTAGAATCTGACCGCTTGACAATTCAATTTAGGGAACGCTGCTGGCTTTATCTTGCCAGTCTGTCTTCTTGGCATCAAATCAAAAGAAAGAATTGATAAGGCCTTAATGGGGTCTTCTTGGCCTATATCTTTGATTTAAGAGCAATGACAGGTTTGTGAGAAAATTAGTGCATTTCTTAAGTCACAGTATTTTTAATTAACAAAATCTGTTTCTGGAAGGTATTTTGTTTAATCAGTGATTTCAGAGCATTTAATAAACATGCATATTAAGCACTATACTAAACTCATTACAATTTAAGAGAGAAAATAGTCTTATAAAGCTGAGAGATCCTTTAAGTTCCAAATATAGAGCAGGAAAGTCATTTATGCACTGGCATATCCTAGACTGTTTAAACCTAAATTGAATAGTAAAACAGTATCATCTGTGAAGTGATCATTTGTTATCTCATTAATAGTGAAATCAGGAGTTACTTTTTCTTGTATAGATATTTCACATTTTCCTATCAATTAATGGTCTCCCTAATAGAAGCCACATCCTCATTTTACATACTTTTATTTCTTTTTACAACTAAAGTCTTTGAGAACAGTTTAAACAGTGGTATAGATACCTAGTATAAGGCAATAAAGAACCATTTTTTCCCATTGAAATCCTCAGCATTTCCAATATGAAAAACAGATAAAAGTGAAGTGCCTTTGTTTAAAGGGCAAGGGAGGAGTTCTCCCATTAGACTACCCTCTTGTTCACTCTTCACTTCTACACCACTCAATAGAGGTATTGAATACTGGGGTTGATTTCATCATTGATTTCCACTATTAAAACCTCTGTGATAAGTTATTCTTCCTTTGTGGTCTTCCAACTTCTTGTTCCTAACTGTGAAAAGACAATAACTACTACTTGACATTCAGTTTAGTTCAGTTCAGTTGCTCAGTCATGTCTGACTCTTTGCAACCCCATGGACTGCAGCACGCCAGACTTCCCTGTCCATCACCAAGTCCTGGAGCTTGCTCAAACTCATGTCTATCGAGTCAGTGATGCCATTCAACCATCTCATCCTCTGCTGCCCCCTTCTCCTCCTGCCTTCAATCTTTCTCAGCATCAGGGTCTTTTCTAATGAGTCAGTTCTTTGCATCAGGAAGCCAAAGGATTGGAGTTTCAGCTTTAGCATCAGTCCTTCCAATGAGTATTTAGGACTGATTTCCTTTACGATTGACTGGTTTGGATCTCCTTGCCGTCCAAGGGACTCTCAAGAGTCTTCTCCAGCACCACAGTTCAAAAGCCTCAGTTCTTCAGCACTCAGCTTTCTTTATGGTCCAACTTTTACATCCATACATGACCACTGGGAAAATTGTAGCTTTGACTAGATGGACCTTTGTCACCAAAGTAACGTCTCTGCTTTTTAATATGCTGTCTGGGTTTGTCATAGCTTTTCTCCCAAGGAGCAATAGTCTTTTAATTTCATGGCTACATTTACCATCTGCAATGATTCTGGAGCCCAAGAAAATAAAGTCTGTCACTGTTTCCATTGTTTCCCCATCTATTTGCCATGAAGTGATGGGACCGGATATCATGATCTTCGATTTTTGAATGTTGAGTTTTAAGCCAGCTTTTTCACTCTCCTCTTTCACTTTCATGAAGAGGCTCTTTAGTTCCTCTTCACTTTCTGCCATAAGGGTGGTGTCATGTGCATATCTGAGGTTATTGATATTTATTGGTGTGGTTTGCTATTGTCTGTCTCTTCTTTTATTGGCGTGTAGACATTGTGTGCAGAGGAATCATCTGTTTTATTTACTACTATTTCCTCAGGGCTTGAAAGAATCCTGGACAAGTTAGGTGCTCAGTAATTGTTTTTGAGTGAACTGAAGAAAGAATGATACTTGAATGAATTCTGGCTTCTACTTCTGCTGAAAGAGCTCTCAGGGGTCCTGAGTGAACTCTTGGTCGCCGTTCTGTGACTGGAGAATACTTGAAGAAGAGTGATCACCAGTTCTTTAAACTCTCCCCCTGAAACTCAGTGCCCTTGTGTTGTCTTATCTACTCATCCTCTCTGGAGCCTCTTATGCCTTCTGCTCTTTAAATTGGGTATTTCTCTATGAACAAAACAAGAATCAAATTTTTTTAGCTAGAAAATAAAAGGTGAAGGGCACTTCACAAGGGAAGAATATGTGTGTGCTATGGAAATGATGAACAGATTTGTTTGAGGAGTTAGAAGACGTGTGATGAGTTGTGCATGGGATTTTTTTTTGTTTTTTTTTTTTAATACAAGGGAGTGACATGATCAGAGTTTGGAAAGAGATCTGGCAGCTTTATTGCCACAACTCCTACTAAAACATTGTGGTGGTGGTGGTTTAGTCGTTAAGTCGTGTCTGACCTTATGACCCCATGGACTATAGCCCTCCATGTTCCTCTGTCCATGGGATTTCCCAGGCAAGAATACTGCCATTTCCTTCTCCAAGGAATCTTCCCGACCCAGGGATCGAACCCAAGTCTCTTGCATCTCCTGCATTGGGCAGGCAGATTCTTTACCTACTGAGCCACCAGGGAAATCCACTGAAACATTATTTCATGTCTAATAACTCGCTTTCCAAAATCAGAGACAGGAGTTGACCAACTCCTACTACAGCGCTGCTGGAAAAATATTCCCAAGGCCAGTGAGTCGTGCCGCTCCTCAACTGAGAAACCTTCAGTAGCTCTGTCTGGTTTTCTAAGTTGAGAGTAAATTTCTGCCAGCAGTCAAAGTCCTACTCCATAAAACTCCAGTCTTACTCTTTTTGTCTTATTCATTTGCACATACTGCTCATTAGCCAAGTAAGCCAACGTAGCCAGTTCTTTGCAATTTATATTTTGCTGGTCAGTTCCTCTGTATCAAAACTTCGCCCATTCTTTGGTAGCTGCCTTGACAACCACCTCCTTTATGAAATCTCTGCTGGCTCTCACAATTAATATGCTCTCCTTGCTTGCTGATATTGCAAAGCAGTACCTCTTAGTCATTTACATGCTTGTGCTATGCCTTCCCTTCACTGGGGGCTTCTTCAGGGAAGGGAGTGTCTTACACACTTATTGCCTTGTCCTCTTTCACTCATCCATCCTTTGTACAGTGCATTGCCTTTATTAGGAACTCACTAAATATTTGCTCAATTGAATTATCAAAATAATTTATTGCATTTTCAAAGCTAGGGATCATGAGTTTGACATTTTTTTCTGTCCTCTGAGCTCTAATCATACTATTATATGTTTTGACATACTTGATAAATATTTATTGAATTGAACTGAGATGTGTGTACTAAAGCTCAGACTAGTTTGTCCAACCTGTTTGAAGCATTAAGAAAAAAATCCATATCCAATTACAATAGTAAATCATTTGTCAAGTTGTCAGGGAGTGTTGTAATGACAGTTTTCTCCCTGTTTCTATCTAGGGAGCAGTAATGAACGAAATGGAAACAGAGCTCATTGGAAGTGACAAATACGCTGCAAGATTCGGGGAATCTATAGTCAATCTTGGCGACATTGATAATGATGGCTTTGAAGGTAATTAAAACTAGTTCAAATGAATTCTTTTTGACGGCTGAGTAAAATTCCATGGTGTATATGTACCACAGCTTCCTTATCCATTCATCTGCTGATGGGCATCTAGGTTGCTTCCATGTCCTGGCTATTATAAACAGTGCTGCGATGAACATTGGGGTGCACATGTCTCTTTCAGATCTGGTTTCCTTGGTGTGTATGCCCAGAAGTGGGATTGCTGGTTCATATGGCAGTTCTATTTCCAGTTTTTTAAGGAATCTCCACACTGTTTTCCATAGCGGCTGTACTAGTTTGCATTCCCACCAACAGTGTAAGAGGGTTCCCTTTTCTCCACACCCTCTCCAGCATTTATTGCTTGTAGACTTTTGGATAGCAGCCATCCTGACTGGTGTGTAATGGTACCTCATTGTGGTTTTGATTTGCATTTCTCTAATAATGAGTGATGTTGAGCACCTTTTCATGTGTTTGTTAGCCATCTGTATGTCTTCTTTGGAGAAATGTCTGTTTTAGTTCTCTGGCCCATTTTTTGATTGGGTCATTTATTTTTCTGGAATTGAGCTGCAGGAGTTGCTTGTCCTTATGAGATGGATGAAACTGGAGCCCCTTATACAGAGTGAAGTAAGCCAGAAAGATAAAGAACATTACAGCATACTAACACATATATATGGAATTTAGAAAGATGGTAACGATAACCCTATATGCAAAACAGAAAAAAGAGACACAGAAATACAGAACAGACTTTTGAACTCTGTGGGAGAAGGTGAGGGTGGGATGTTTCAAAAGAACAGCATGTATACTATCTATGGTGAAACAGATCACCAGCCCAGGTGGGATGCATGAGACAAGTGCTCGGGCCTGGTGCACTGGGAAGACCCAGAGGAATCGGGTGGAGAGGGAGGTGGGAGGGGGGATCGGGATGGGGAATAAGTGTAAGTCTATGGCTGATTCATATCAATGTATGACAAAACCCACTGAAATGTTGTGAAGTAATTAGCCTCCAACTAATAAAAAAATTAAAAAACAAACAAAAAACAAACAAACAAAAAAAAAAGAAGGTAATTAAAATTATTTAATTTGGTACTTGATTTCCACTTTTAAAAATGGGACGTGGGAGAGAATATAATTGGAGTTTTATGTTGTTTTTCTTCTGTAAAAAATGGAGGCAGACTGGTATGCTAAGTTTTTTTTTCCCTTTAGTGTTATACCCAATTTCTTCTCAGTTGTCAACTATCCCTTCAACAAAGAGTGATATTCAACATACCTCATTTCATTGATTCTAAGGCACCATTGGTGCTAGTGGTAAAGAACCCATCTGCCAGTGCAGGAGATGTAAGAGATAACAGGTTCCATCCCTGGCTTGGGAAGATCCCCCAGAGGAGGAAATGGCAACCCACTCCACTATTCTTGCCTGGAGAGTCCCATGGACAGAGGAGTCTGGAGGGCTACGGTCCAGAGGGTCTCAAAGAGTCAGACACAACTGAAGTGACAGCACGAGGCAGCTTTGATTATGTGCCCCTAAGAAATAGTGCCTCTTAAACTGTGACTCACTATTTTTCTATTTTAAGAAGAACGCTGATTTCAGAAATGTGAAAATGTGGAAGAAAATGTGTATCACAGACTCACCGGATCATATATTTAACTATCAGTATAGTAAGACACGGATAAAACCCAGTAGAGGCTGGCTGCAGAGCTTTAGCCAGGCTCTGAAAGCCCCTTACTGTGCCAAGCTTTCCTTGTTCAGGTTGTCCTGTTGTGGGGAAAGGGGGGCTGATGGTGGGAGGTTGGGGATCCCAGGAGAGAATCCTGAGTGGTAGGAGGGGAGAAACGGGCAGACTCGAAGACAGTGGCTGTTTGCCACCTGAGAGGGATGCATTTCAGTAATGGGATGGATGGTCTCATCAGCTCTGTGACTGATGCCGAGGTAGCAGTTGTGCTGTTGAAGGATCTACCAGCCTTCTCTCTTAAAATGTGCTTACTTCAATTTAGTTCTACGTGGTTGACTACATCTATTAAAACTGTGCCTAAGATAATGAATGGGTTTGTAAGGAGAGTGTATAATTTCTGGAGTTCAACAAATAAGTATTTGATATTTTCAAGGCACAGAATTATCTTCTAGAAATGGTTTTTGGCAATTGGTATCTGGTAGAAGTAGGTCAAAACTTACTTGTATACTGGACATAATTGAGGAAGTGCTGTAAATGCTCACTTTGTATCTTGTTTTGCCTAAATGCTTCATTCTACTTTAAATATTTAAAATATGTTATTCTACAAGGAGAATGCTAGTTAGCTATTGAAAATATGCTTCCAATGAGCTCTCTTGAATGTGAAATAGTATAATTTGGTCTACAGATACCATTTCTAGATTTTACTATTTTTAAAACAAAAGGCGATAAAAGTATGTGTGTATATCTTTGTGGTTATGATTACACATTAAATTTTACATTAAAATATCTATAAAATGTTAAGATGATATTACATTTCACAATTAATCAAAAATTCTGTGATGTCTATTGAGGACTTAGTTTTTGTCAGTTGTACCACGCCAGCTATAGAGTATGTGCCATAATGAATGTAAATGAAGGAAATAGTGGTACACTTTTTTCAGTTTTACATTCAAATGGAATATCAGATTAAGACTTGAAAAAATTGCTTCCACATCCTGCCTTAATTGACAGATCTGAAGAAGGATATTCACTATTTTGATTGAACATATTTGTGCATGTGCACATGAGGAATGATTTTTGGTAGTATCTAAATGTCAGTGATGAACTTGAATTATTCTTATAAGCAGACTGGGTTATAAAAATGTGATGGATAGTAGGCAGGTTCCCTTATCAAAGTCACTCCAGTACTTGGGAAAATCCAAGGCAATTTTCTAGTTATGTGAAGGACAGGCAGAAAATGTGTTGTCCAGGAGACTTAGAAAGGGGGAATTTAGAGGAAATCTTCAGGGCACGATGCAGTATTTGAGTGAATATGAGAACCCTGGGTTTCATACGGAACTTTGTGTCTTGGAGTCCTCAGCACGCATCTTCTAAATTCTATATACATGGAAGATTATTATTCAAATGCATGTTTTCAGTATTCCAGCATATTTTGTGCTATTTATAATTTCATATATAGTTCACAACATATTTACATCCAGTGGCCATATTAATTCTGATTCATTTTAGTGCCTGTTTATAATACCATATATCTTTTACTAATTCAGTTTTTTCTTCCAGTTTTATTGAGATATAATTGCATATAACATTGAATAAGTTTAAGGTATACAACATAATGATTTGATATATGTGTATTGCAAAATGCTTGCCACAATGTTTAGTTACCATCTATCACCTCACATTGGAGAAGGAAATGGCAACCCACTCCAGTGTTCTTGCCTGGAGAATCCCAGGGACGGAGGAGCCTGGTGGGCTGCTGTCTATGGGGTCGCACAGAGTCAGACACGACTGAAGTGACTTAGCAGCAGCATCACCTCACATAGTTACAAATCTTTTTCCTTGTGATGAGAACTTTTAAGATCAACTCTCTTAGCACCTCCCAAATATACAATACAGTATTGTCAGCTACAGTCACCATGCTGTATATCCCCAAGACTTAACTGATCTTCTAATTGCCAGTTTGCATTTTTTGACCGCCTTTACCCAGTTACCCCACTCTCCATCCTCTCTCTGACCAACAACAATCTGATCTCTGTTTCTTTGTGGTTTTTTCCCCCCTAATTCCACATATGAGTGAGGTTACACAGTATTTGTCTTTGTCTGTCTGACTTACTTAGCATAATGCCCTCAAGGCCCATCCGTGTTGTTACAAATGACAAAATCTTCTTCTTTTTTATGACTGAGGAGCATTTCTGTTTTGCCCATGGGTATGTGTTTTCTGCATTTTAGATGCTAGCCAAGACCATGTTGGCTTGGAAGTAGGCTGAGTGTGTTCTAGCTCTTCACTGAGGTCTTTAATTCCATCCTACCATATCTGCCTGGGTGAGCCAGCCAGGCATCTGTCTTTTATTTTTTCATTATGTGCTTCCCTCTTCTTTTTCCCCGTCTTCTAACTTAGTTTATTTTTCTGGGATATGAGTGAAGTCACTTCATGTTCACGGCAGAGTACGTGGGATTGTGTAGAAAAGAGAGGAAAACCCTACCTGTTTCTTTGCCTTCCACCTCCAGTCTTAGACGCAGATCAAACTTCCGGGCCTTTTACTGTGCACAGCTTGTAATGCTTTATATAGTAGACCTAGTTATTTTGGCATTCATGACATCACTTTTTTTTCTTCAAAAGGAAAAAATTAGAATTTATTAGAATATATTTCCTGTGTCCTTAGAAAAACAAAACAAGCTATTTTCTCAGATGATAATCAACCAATTTGACAAGAGTCCAGCAGAAACATTTCACAGAATAGGTAATAGACAAACCTATTCAACCAATGTGACCAGACAGACAGATTGATAGCATTTTAGCCATAAAATGGTTCTGGCAAGTTATTTCCGGTGTATGTTTTCCAAGTTGAGCCTGGAAAGTGGAAGTGTTAGTTACTCAGTTGTGTCCAACTCTTTGTGACCCCATGATGGGCTATAGCCTGCCAGCCTCCTCTGCCCATGGAATTCTCCAGGCAAGAATACTGGAGTGAATTGTCATTCTCTCCTCCAGGGGATCTTCCCCACCCAGGGATTGACCCTGAGTCTCCTGTGTTGCAGGCAGATTCTTTAGCATCTGAGCAATTCATCTGACTTTTAGACTGTATCTTTGAATATTTTTTTGAGCCTAACCATAATAAAGTTCTATAGTTGTGAACTATATGCTGTATCAATTTATGTGGTCCTGAAATTCTTATATATTATCAAGTCACATATTGAACATTTCTTTCACACAGTAGAGGAACACGTGCTAGGAGGGGAGGGTGTGGGGCATAACTCTATGTTAATGATTTTATAGAGCGTGGTGATGGAGGATACAGGTTCTGGGACCGTACTGCAGGGTTTAAATCCCACTGTACCACATCTTACCATATCCAGGCTTCCCTGGTGGTTTACATGGGTAGAGAATCCGCTTGCAATGCAGGAGACCTGAGTTTGATCTCTAAATCAGGAAGATTCCCTGAAGAAGGGAATGACAACCCACTCCAGAATTCTTGCCTGGAGAATTCCATGGACAAGAGGAGCCTAGAGGGCTATAGTCCATGGGGATACCAGGAGTCAGACACAACTGAGCAACCAACACTTTCATGTACTACCACATGCTGGCTCTATAACCTTTAACGGGTTTTATTCTGGACCTCAATTTCTTCATCTATAAAAAGTGAGGATCAAAAAGTATTTGACAGAGCTGTTGAGAGAGTTACATGAGTTATAGCGGGTTATGTGAGAATAACATGAATTTTGTATGTTAAGCCTATAGTACAATGCCTGCCTTGTAAACAGAATATAATTACTAGCCGATGTTAAGGTTATTATGGTCATACTAATGATAATTGTTATGGTTTATGCTATCAGTGTAATAAATGTTCAAATGAAAAATGAAAGGAGTTGTCAAATATCTCCATGTTTATTCTCTATGTTTTGTCCCAACTGAATTGCACAGGCATGGGAAAAGCATTTTATTATTAATAATGTATTCTCCTTATTTCTATAATGATAGCTAGAACTTTAGGACATTATATAATAAATCCAAGTTTCATCTTAGGAAGGAAGAGTTTGGATCTATATATAAGCCAGAGTCTGAATATACTTAAATATCTTCTGCTTGGAAATAATTGATCTGGGCTGGCTTAATAGTTCAGCTGAAAAGGTTCATTTGTATTGTTTCAAGATATTTTTATTAACATAGATAACTTGTGCTAGTAACTGATAAATAGAATTCTTGCAGTATCAGTTTTATAACCCAACTTGCTATCTTTTCCTGTATTATCAAGAATCAAGGTACAGAATCCTGTTAAGAGGTACTCAGAGTAGCCATGGTTGAAGTATAACCCCCACCCCCCATGAATGACATCGCTAAGTGGGCTCGTTTCCAGCAGCTACAGGATGCTTCCTCCCTCACCCTTTCCTCACTCACCCTTGTCTCCCTCTTTCTCTCCCCTGCTTCCTCTCCCTCCCCATTATGTTGCTTGATTTATTCAGTCTACACAGAAATGGCTCCAACTGTTCCAAATTGTCAATCTCCTGTGTGCCAAGCTGCCTCTCGGTCCCCTACAATGCACAGGCTGTGTCCTCTGTCCAAACATTGCCTTTTTTCTCCTGGCTCTGACCTACTATAATTGAAGTCTTCCCTAATTTTCACCACCTTTTCCCTGCATGCCATGTTATTATTTTTACTTGCTGTTCTTCCCCGCTAGACTATGAGTTCCTTTTTGTGATACTGTCCTGTAGAGTCCTGTAGATACTCTGACAAGTATCTGGTATGCAGTAGATGCTCAGTAGTTTTCCACTGAATGGATAAATGAATGGATATATTTTGTACATAAAAATTTAAAATACTTTGCACAAGTTAAAAGAGGCTAGCCTTGGTATGTCTAAGCAAAACAGGCTTAAGGTGTGTCTAGTATTTAATTTTCAGAGAAGGCAATGGCACCCCACTCCAGTGCTCTTGCCTGGAAAATCCTGTGGATGGAGGAGCCTGGTAGGCTGCAGTCCATGGGGTCGCTAAGAGTCGGACACAACTAAGCGACTTCACTTTCACTTTTCACTTTCACTCATTGGAGAAGGAAAGGCAACCCACTCCAGTGTTCTTGCCTGGAGAATCCCAGAGACGGGGGAGCCTGGTGGGCTGACATCTGTGGGGTCACACAGAGTCGGACACGACTGAAGTGACTTAGCAGCAGCAGCAGTATTTAATTTTAGATTAAAATAGAAAAACTTTTGTATTTTTAAAATTGGGCAGCATTTGGCACAGAGTTTTATTCCCATTGAAAAAGCAGTGCAATATTACAACTGTAGTTGTTGAAAAACTTTTAGATCTGATGAATAATGATAAATAATGTCATGAAAGCAAACTTTCTGTATTTTAGTTTCTCTTAAAGTAATAAGAAAAAAATCACTTAAAAATATATGAATATACTCAAATAATTTGGCATAATATTTGGTAAAGACAATGAAATGTTCTTACCAACTTTTTTTTTCCTCCTGTGTACTTTGTATTAATAGCATTTAAGCAACCATGTTATTCAGTTTCCATTTTCTCTTGGTCTTATGTGGAAACATATCCTTCATTGGAACAGGAATTAATTTAGAAGTCATTTGGCAAATAAGTAAAACCTATAACTCAAAGGTTCTTGTGGTTTATATTATTTAAGAGATGATAATAACTTATTATGTGCTACACACTGCTCTGAGCACTTCACATGAGTTGCATCTTTCTGCACCCAGTGAGTTCTCTCATGATCCTGTGCGGAAGTGAGAAAGCAGATACAGAGGGGTTAAGAAATGGGCCCAGGAACTTCCCTGGCGGTCCAGCGATTAACAGTCCACCTTCCAACACAGAGGGTGCAGGTGTGATCCCTGGTCAGGGGGCTGAGATCCCACATGCTACACAGCGTGGCCACAAGAGAAAAGAAATGGGCCCAGGGAAGGACAGGGAAGCCTGGAGTGCTGCAGTGCCTGGGGTCAGCGACGAACAATCGGAAAGCAGAGCTGGCCACTGGTGGTGCTGGGTCAGGCCCTGGCGGTCTGGCTGTAGGACCCAAGTCCTTAACCATTCTCTTACCTGCCTCTGAGACCATCAGACTCTAATTTCCACACACAGACTTGACTGTGCAATCCTGTATGTTGTTATGACAATGATAGTATTGCATAATTTTTTTTTTCTGTCCAGTGAAAATGCTGTTTGTTGATAAGGAGTTTTCCTATGTGATATTTAGTAAAGAGCATGAAGGCTAGTTTTCAGAGTCTCATTCTTTGCATTAAGAGTTTATTTTCTGCCATTTCAATTCTTGAATAGATGTTGCTATTGGAGCCCCACAGGAAGATGACTTGCAAGGTGCTATTTATATTTACAATGGCCGAGCAGATGGGATCTCAACAACCTTCTCACAGGTGGGATAATACTATTCTATTTTCAAAAGAAACATTGGTAATAAATTCCTTCTTAAAACTTCCAGTGTTAGCATACACTTATTTTTCTTAACATGCCCTTTCAAACACTTAATACTGTTTCACCATTTTCTTATAATAACAGTAGATGGTCTCATTTTTAAGGTCATTAATAACTCTATGAAATCATTTTATTTCCATAAACAAGAGTTCTGGTTCACTTCCATCCTACTTTTTCTTTAACCTATTCAGGATTTCTCTCTGCATTTCATCAGATTTATGTTCTGAGGTAATACCCCTACTCTTCCAAGTAAGCCCATGTGGATTTGGTTAACTGTCTCGCTTCATGGCTAAGCCCCATCTTCCATGGAGGTTTCACAGGAAGAGCAGAGACTCATGTGAAACTGTCTTCCTTTCAGTGCAAAGCAGTGAGATGAGAGCACTTTATTAAGGTTTCCTGGCCTAGCTCTGACTTTACCTTCATATTGTGAAAAATCAAGACATTTCATTGCATAGAAGAAAACTTCATGCACATGCAGAGAAGAGAAATTTTTTCAAAGATACTCTTAGGGAAACTTTAGCTAATACTGTTATTTTTGATTAGGCAAGGTGGGTAAATGATCCTCTATATAGCATGAAAGATATATACTTGTCTATTAAAGAATACTAATTCTCTTGGACAACTCTGATACTTGTAAATCAATGTCTGGACATGAAATTAGACACGTGGGATAGCAAGCACATATCTGACTTGAGTTGTCCTTGTCAAATACTAGAAAGCAGTCTGGCTAAACGAGATGGTTATTATAAATCTAAGTAGTAGGCTCCACTAAGTGATCATAAATGTCTTATTTTCTTATTGGTTTGATTGCTCATGTTGCTTAGGGAAACAAGCATACAGCCTGAAAAGAGACTGAGGAGAGAGTGTCAGGAGTGTTTTAGGAGATCTTTACTACATAACTTTCCCTTTGCTCACAAGGTAAAGAAAGCAGGTTTTTTCACGTCACAAAATAGATGTCAGTTTTCCACTTCAAGCTAGAGACTACTTTTTCTCCCAGACACATGTATTTGCCTTAACTACAATGCATTTGTTAATAATGTGTCAGGGTTCATTATTTAACTAAGTCAGTGTTTCTCTGGGATATTAGATGTTTAAACCCTGCTTCCCATTCAACTTTACTATTTTTTCAGAGAATTGAAGGACGTCAAATCAGTAAATCATTAAGTATGTTTGGACAGTCTATATCTGGACAAATTGATGCAGATAACAATGGATATCTAGGTGAGTATAAAATTTACTATATTTTATAAATGGAAATAAGCACTATTGTGGGTGAGGTGAAGTACATACAACTCGTAGAAAAAAGTGCTGATTTACTGGTGAATTTTTCCTTCATTTTTTAGTACTCTTGAATTCACAGATGGGTCAGAAATAATCAAATAATTACTAAGCTTTTACACTGTAGGTTACTTAATATTTTATTCCTTGTTTTCAAAAAAATTAAAAGCATTTGCGAGAATAAATCAAACATATGATGATGAAAAGAAGAGGATTTTCTTTTTATAATTTGAAAGGAGATATCTCGGCGGGTGTTCGTAGTCCAAAAATAGAATTTTGTTTTAGTAAGGCTGTCTTTATACCATGTTTATATCATAATGTTTATCTTACATGATAAAGGGATGAATGTCATTGTAAATGAGCAGGTTCAGACACATGTGAAATGAATCTTAAGATGTAAGCGTATCTTTTCTAATTAATTTTCTGTAAATACTATTTTGATATAGTCACAAGGTGATATGTAGTTAAGTATTTATGGCTGAAAGTAATTCTCTTTGACTAATGATGATCATTAATCTGTGTTATTTTTTTCTTCCCCCAGATGTAGCAGTTGGTGCTTTTCGGTCTGATTCTGCTGTGTTGCTAAGGTAAGGTTGATAGATTTCACCACTTAACGACAATTGGGCTTAATTGTAAATGATGGGAGGCAGTTTTTAAAATCAGCATGATGGTGACCTCATAACACTCTTTTTGGTACTCTGAAATTTAATTATTGAACTTAGGATACCTTTCCCATCTTACCTGGATATATACTTAAATCATCTAAGTCAATATTTTTAGAGATTTTAGTAAAAATTTATTTTGATTCATACATGAAAGTATAATTGAGTGTATATATGTATATATACATATATATATGCTATTAAGCAGTTTCATAAAATTACTTGATCAGTGGAAACTGACAATGCAAATGTATTTGTCACCTTAATGAAAAATAATTGTGCAATTAATATTGCTAATTTTATTTCCTTCTTAGGACAAGACCTGTAGTTATTGTCGAAGCTTCTTTAAACCACCCCGAGTCAGTAAATAGAACAAATTTTAACTGTATTGAAAATGGATTGCCCTCTGTGTGCATGGATCTGACACTTTGCTTCTCATATAAGGGCAAAGAGGTTCCAGATTATATCGGTAAGGGTGCCCTTACAGAATTAATGCCTGACAGAATGTGCACTTCCCTCATAAACCTCATGATCATCTTTCGAGGCTTTTCCCTATTTCACCATGGAGTAGTTTTTAGGGCAGGAGAAAGCAGCCGTTCTTCATCACCTTCCAGATTCTTGCTGTGTTCCAATGAGTTGGATAAGTTAAGGCTTTAGTTGTTTAAATATTATGGCAAGAAGTAGAACAAAAACATCACTTGCTGTATTATTTAAGGTGAACTAACTGAGTTTAATCTGTAAGATCTCTTTAAAATAAAAAGAGCATCACCATAGCTCCTCCTCTTTTACTAGGCTTACTGAAGTCTTGAGCTGGCAGACTCAAGACTTTTCTTGAGTTTCTTTTCTTCTTATCCTATCCTGTTTGGGTAATTGAAGAAGCTTCTCTGAAAGTCTGGATCCTGGGTCTAATTTTGATAAATAGCACACATCTCTTCAGGATTTACTATGACAATCGGTTCCTAAGAGCCATGCCCATATGCCTGTACATAGACAGCTCTCAATTATCCGCTCTGGAGAAAGTGGCTTATATATATAATTTTATTTATTTTTGACCGTGCTAGGTCTTTGCTGCTTTGTGCAGGCTTTCTCTGCTTGCAGAGAGTGGGGGCCACTCTTCGTTTCAATGCATGGGCTTCTCATTGCAGTGACTCCTCTTGTTGTGGAGCACAGGTTCTGGAAGCATGGGCTTCAGTACTTGTGGTACACAGGCTTGGTAGTTGTGGCTTGTGGGCCCCACAGAGCACAGGTTTCGTAGTTGAAGCACGTGGGCTCGGGAGTTGTGGCTTGAGGGCTTACTTGCATGTGCAATCTTCCTAGACCAGGGATTGAACCTATGTCCCCTGCGTTGACAAGCAAATTCTTTTTTTTTTTTTTAATTGGAGGATAATTACTTTACAATATTGTGATGATTTCTGCCATACATCAGCATGAATCAGACATAGGTTCACCTATGTTCCCTCTCTCGTACCTCCCTCCCACCTCTCTCCTCATCCCACCCCTCTGGGTTTTCACGGAGCACAGCAAACTCCCACTGGCAATCTGTTTTACGTATGGAGATGTATATGTTTCAGTGCTATTCTCTCACATCATCCCACCCTTCCCTTCCCCTGCTGTGTCCAAAAGTCTGTCCTTTGTGTCTGCATCTCCTTTTGCTGCCCTGTAAATAGGGTCATCAGTGCCATCTCTCTAGATATATGTGTTATTATATGATATTTGCCTTTTTCTTTCTGATTTGCTTCTCTCTGTATAATAGGCTTTAGGTTCATCCACCTCATTAGAGCTGACTTCAATGCATTCCTTTCTATTGCTGAGTAATATTCCATTTTGTATATGTACCACAACTTCTTTATCCATTCATCTTTTGATGAACATCTAGGTTGCTTCCCTGTCCTGGCTATTGTAAATAGTGCTGCAATAAACACTGGGGTACGTGTGTCTTTTTCAATTAAGACTTCCTCAGGGTATAGTCCCATAGTGGGATTGCTGTCACATGGTAGTTTTCTTCCTGGTTTCTTAAGGAATCTCCACACTGCTCCCCATAGTGGCTGTATCAGTTTGCATTCCCACAAAGAGTACAACAGGGTTCCCTTTTCTCCACACCGTCTCCAGCATTTATTGTCTGTAGACTTTTAGATGATGATCATTCTGACTGGTGTGAGATGATACCTCATTGTAATTTTGATTTGCATTTCTCTAATAATGGGCAATGTTGAGCATCTTTTCATGTGTTTATTAGCCATCTGTATGTCTTCTTTGAAGAAATGTCTGGTTACTCTTCTGTAATTTTTTGGATTGCTTTGTTTATTTTTCTGGTATTGAGCTACATGAGCTGTTTGTATATTTTAGAGATTAATCCTTTGTCAATTGTTTCATTTCTATTATTTTCTCCCATTCTGAGGGTTGTCTTTTTACCTTGCTTATAGTTTCCTTTGTTATGCAAAGGCTTTCAAGCTTAATTAGGTTCCATTTGTTTATTTTTGTTTTTATTTTCATTATATTAGGAGGTGGGTCATAGAGGATCTTGCTGTGATTTATGTCAAGAGTGTTCTGGCAGGCAGATTCTTATCCACTGTGCCACCAGGGAAGTCCTGAAAAACTAGCTTTGATATGGTTCATCCAACATTGTGGTTAATCTCAAATCTTATATATGTCACTTCATAAGCCTTATTTTTTTTCTAGCAAGTTAATGTTCCTAATTATATTATATTTAAGCTAATGTTAGGATAACTACTAATGAAACTGGCCCATGGTAGGAGAGAGACATAAAAGAGTTTACCGTTTTGATGTTAAAAATTCATAAGTTTCCTGTACCCCACAAGATCTCTCAAGAGTTGTTCACAAACTTGACCCTGCAGGTTGTCCTCTGAACTTCATGAAGGGAAGCAAATACTGAACCAAGCTTTAGATATGTGACAGAGGCCTCAGTCTAAATTAGCCTGTAATAAGAAGTATAGGATGAGCCTGATATTTCTACTTTAGATCAGATTCATTTTTTTAACTTTAATTTTATTCGAGTATAGTTGGTTTGCAGTGTTTTTAGTTTCAGGGGTACAACAAAGTGACTCAGTTATACATATATTCATTCATTCTTAGATTCTTTTCTTACAGATATAGATCAGATTCATGTTTAGTAACACTCTGCAAAAGTCCTCATTAAAGATTCGGTGATGGGACAGTGAGCAGAACCTCCATCTGATTATTGATTGAAGAAGTAGCCATTTGAGAGCACGACCCTAGTAGCACAGTGACGCAGGCAAACTGATGGGTTATCTGAGAGACACGTTAAATAGATAGAACTATTCTCCTCTATGGAAAATCAGTGTGTGCTGTACCAGCAATTCCATTGCGACCAAATACTTCTTTAAATGGTTGAAAACAAATATATGAAAATCATAAATAAGCATAGCATTGTTGCTGAAGCACACTTTATAGTTGTGGTAAAATGACTCCTTGGGAGAAATAATTCACGTGGTAAACATATTTAGTAAAACCAGGACATTTTGCCTCTTACTGCAAGTGGATTTGTATTTCCCTTCTTTCATGTACTTCTTGTCTGAGCTCAGGGTGATGAATTTGTAGATGGCAATTTCAATTGCAACTCTGTTTCTGAGGCACTGAATCTCGGTTATTGTAATTCTGAAGATGAACTTTATTTTCTAAATAAAAAGAATGATGAAAGATTCATTTGAAGTTTGTAGGAGTGATGTAGGTTTTATATTTATGTTTCCTTGAAATAAGTAGATAAAATCCTCCCATAAGAAGTTACTCCTAAAGTATAAATGAACACTTGAGGAATTATATAAATTATTTTAAACATCACTTATGAATTATTGTTCCTGTTTAATGAATGACATCTCAGACTGTTAGATATAGCTTGTTTTGCAAGGAAACTTTTTATTTTTCAATTTTTTATATTGAGGTATAATTGGCATACATTATATTAGTTTCAGGGGTACAACATGATGATTCAATATTTGTGTATATTGTGAGTCACCAAAACAATCATCCCTCATCATACATAATTGTAAATTTCTTTCTTGTGTTGAGAAATTTTAATACTTACTTAGCATCTTTCAAATGTGCAACACAGTGTAATTAACTGCAGCTCTCTGATAGCTCAGTTGGTAAAGAATTCACCTGCAATGCAGGAGACTCTGGTTCAATTCCTGGGTCAGGAAGATCCACTGGAGAAGGGAAAGGCTACCCACTTAGGAATTCTTGGGCTTCCCTGTGTCTCAGCTGGTAAGGAATGCACCCGCAATGCGGGAGACCTGGGTTTGATCCCTGGGTTGGGAAGATCCCCTGGAGAAGGGAAAGGCTACCCACTCCAGTGTTCTGGCCTGGAGAATTCTGTGAATAGTGGAGTCCATGGGGTCGCAAAGAGTTGGGACATGACTTGAGCGACTTTCACTTTCACTTTCACCATGCCATACATTACATCCCCATGACTTATCTGGAACTTTGTATCTTTTGATCTTCTTCACATGTATTTCCCATCCTGCACCCCTCACCTCTGACAGCTACCACTCTGACACAGAACCCTTTAAATCTAAGAAATAGATCTTTCTTTCCTAAACAGATCAGTCTTGGAATTGTTTGGTTATTGTAAATTTTTCTTGTTTTTTTTTGTTTGTTCGTTTGTTTATTGGTGATCTTCTTTAGCAGATGATCATTTACTATGTCAGACTTGAAATAAATTCTTATCAAATTGCCAGAATATTTATCGAGAGAATGTCAGACTACATTCGTTTTTGCACAAATCAACACTGGAAGATCAAGCCAGAAATCAATAAAGATAAGGAAAATAAATACTCAGGGTCTAGGGCTGGAAAGGAGATGTCAGAATCAACTGTTATATAGGTTTGACTTTTACATCATGTGTTCACTCTGCATTAAAAAAAAAATAAAAAGAAAGGTAGCAGCCCCTCAAATTAGAAACAAACGAAAATAAATGAACCCAAACCATACCTGAAGGGCTTCTCTGGTAGCTCAGTAGTAAAGAATCCACAAGCAGGAGGCAGGTTTGACCCCTGGGGGTCAGAAAGATCCACTGGAGAAGGAAATGGCAACCCACTCCAGTATTCATGCTTGGGAAATTCCATGGACAGAGGAGCCTGGCAGCTACAGTTCATCGGATCTCAAAGAATCAGACAGGACTGCACAACTAGGCAGCAGCAGCAGCAAATTATATATGAAATTAGTTCTGTAACCACACAAGATACAAGTATTCCAGGTAACATTTGCCTGCAGTACTCTGCAGGTTCTTCCTCAGTCAGATGTTCTAATGACAAAAGGACTCAAAGAAGGCTGAAACTTTACTCAGAACTTTTATTATCAGTAACAACTTTGGTATTGTAGTTTTGAAATGTTTATATATGGGTGGTGGTATTGATTTAGTTGCTAAGTCGTGTCTGACCCTTACAGCGCCATGGACTATAACCCACCAGGCTCCTCTGTCCATAGGATTTTTCAGGCAGGAATACTGGAGTGGGTTGCCATTTCCTTCTCCAGTTTATATATGGAAGGATTAAGCAAATAATCAAAGATGTTAATTTTCAAAGTTTATAATTCTTTTTTTTAAATTTGTAAAAATAATTTTTGAAATGTACATTCTAAATTGTTTCCTCTTTCATATTTCAGGTTAGTTTTTAGAAAGTAATTTAATAAAAATAATATGTTCCCAGTATGCTATATAACTGTGACTATTATCACTTCAAAGATAAAGAAAATAAATTAATACTGTATGAATTATATTCATTGCAATTCTCTCTACATTTTTGCAGTTTTGCTTTATAACATGAGTCTGGATGTGAACCGAAAGGCAGAGTCTCCATCGAGATTTTACTTTTCTTCCAATGGAACTTATGATGTGATTACGAGAAGCATAAAAGTATCAAGCAAAGCAACTAGCTGCCAAACACATCGAGCATTTATGCGGGTAATGTAAACTTGTTTTCGTTAACAGATATGTAAACTCAGTGTCATCAATACATTTAATTCTCATTGCATTGGTGTGTTTTATAAAACATAGTGAAAAGTGTTAACACCTCCCGAACTAGTCTACTACTCTATAGTCTAGATGTTAGACCACCCTGTGACCTGGGTAATTCAAACCCTGCTTACTGCGTCTTTGTTTCATCTTTATCACATTGAGGGCATCTCTGTTTTTAAGGATCTGCCTTTTCCTATCCTCAGTTGTTACTTTCCCATCTCTGTTTACATGCTTGCCTAAAAATGTAAATATCAGGTAGCTCTGCGAGCCCCAAATCTATGCCTGGTGGATTCTGGGGGCTGGGGGCAGGCTGTGGAAGTTGGTTTGTTTTTCATGTGACTTTAAGAAGCAGAATTGAATGTGGCTGCTTTTGGATCATGCCTTTGTCTCTGAGCCAGCACTGTTGGTGATGTCAGTGGGAACTCACACAGTTGTCGCGTGGTGGGGATCATCTGTGGGCCGCGATGATGGCTCTTGGGGTGGTTTGGTGTGTATTCTGCCAAAGCATAGCCGATTTCATGTTTCTTTTATTAAAACACTCATTCCCAAACTGATCATCACGTTCCTTGCGTTGGTCACATTTTATTGTATGAAGCAGCGCCAGGTCTTTTTCATTAGGGAATGGTCTACTTCATCAGAAAATCTATTGTCACAAAAAAGCCAAACTATTCCCGGGAGCCCTTTCTGGGATTTCAAATAGTAGCCTCAGCTTAGACCTTAATTTTCCCTTAGATGCTTATTCCAAGCAAATGCAAGCAAGCAACAGGACTATTAAATGTTAAAAGCAATAATCCTTATGCTATTTCCTCATTTCCCTTAACAATTTTTATTATTGTACTAGGGTAAAGCTATTAAATGGTTGAGAGCCAAAAGTATAGAATGATATTAGAGTAACCATCATTGATATGGTGGGGATTAAAGAGGTTTTTTAAAAATTCTACACAGTTAATTTTATTCCAGTTAACCAATTTTAGAGACTAACATTGAGGCCATTTTATACTTCCACCTTTTTCCCTTCTATTTGCCATGCAACAACGGGGCCAGATGCCATGGTCTTAGTTTAATATTTATTCTTAAGCTGGCTCTTTCACTTTCCTCCTTCACCCTCATGTAGAAGCTCTTTAGTTCCTCTTCACTTTCTGCCATTAAGAGTGCTATCATCTGCATATCTGAGGTTGTTGATATAGTACTTCTAATGAGTAGTCATGTTTAAAAGCAATTGGTCTATATTATGATGATCTTTTATCTAGTTTGTTTCACTTTTTCTATTTCATATTCAGTGCTCACATTTCATTTAGTTTATGCTCTTCAATTTTTGGAGATTTTTCTTTCTTTCTTTTTTTTTTTTTTGATGCTCTTTCTCAAGTCTTTATCAAGTGTAGTAGAAAAAAGCTTTTGTATACATATATAAAAATATGTATTATAAATATTTTAGAAAGCTTATGAATTTTTGCCTAACTAAAAAATTGAGACCGTTTTAAAGATAATAAAAGGACCAGCACTAGACTCTGATAAATATATTGTGTTGAATTTGTATAAATGGCAGTAAATTGATCTGATTTTATTGGTCCTGTTTCTTGGTATTGTTCCTATGACTAAGGGTCCATCAAAATTGTGCACATTCCTCAGAATAAGCTTGTACCCGAAATGACATTTGAGCATCGGTTTCTGTGTTCGTTGCGTGTGTGCTTGTTGTGTTACCATGCTAGCGACAACAGCAGGTTACGGCCGTGACTTTGGGCCATACTGCCAAAATCAAAAATAGCATTTAGCTCTGGGACTGGTACATAGTGGGACTGTTTATTTAAAAAGGATTGTTTCTCCCAATGTTGTTTTTCCTTTCTAAATTACCTTGCTTTTGTTTGGGACATTCTTTAAACCTGTTACATAGAAAGTCAGAAGGCTACTCCAACACCCTCCCTTGCAACAAATCCAGAGGGTAGGTGTAAAAGTTACAGAAGCAGCTGTCCTAACCTTGAGTTTGGTCAAGGACTTCCAGCTGTTATTTGGGAAGAGGTGAGAAGAGAATGTGCGCGTTTCCCACCCCCACCAGCATGGTATCCAGGGCATTCAGAAACATTCACTGAATTGCTCCTTTGTTCTGGAAAGCATGTCCGGTGTCAGGGGTGTGTTATACACATGCATTCTACCTCGGCACCCGTTACAATTAAATAAGGTGATACTTTTTAATTATTGTTCTCAGGCCCACAGCCCCACCTCTCAGAGGACAACCCACCTGCTACCTGGGCATGCTTCCCTTGTATAGGTTCTGTTGGCCATACCAATCAAGCTCTACTTCTCCTTCCAATTAATTTAATAGACATTGAGTACCTACATGGTGACAGGTTCTGTTTGAGACTTTTATATAGGTCAATGACTGAAACATAAAAAAGGTTACTACCCTTATAGAGCTTATAGTGTAGTGTGGAGAGATAAACAACAGTAATAAAATGTAAATTTTATAGTATTTTAGAGGAAGATAAGAGACTTAGTTGCTCAGTCTTTTCCGACTCTTTGTGACCCCAGGGACTCTAGCCCACCAGGCTCCTCTGTCCATGGAATTCTCTAGGCAAGAATACTGGAGTAACCGTTCATTTCTCCAGGGGATCTTCCTGACCCAGGGAATGAATCTGGGTCCCCTGCATTGCTGGCAGATTCTTTACCATCTGAGCCACCATATGGGTAATGGAAAAAGGAAAGGAGAGCAGGCAGAACACAGGAAATGAGTGCTGGGGAAGGAGTAAAGGGTGCAGTTTTAAATAGGGTGGTCAGAGTGAGTTTCATTCAGAAGGTGACATTTGAGCAAAGACTTGAAGGAAGCACGGAAGTTACCAGGGGCAATGCAGATTCCTGGGGCATTGGTCCTCAACTTTGGCATCCAACAGCATCACCTGGGAAGCTGGTTAAAACCACAGATTGCTGGGCCCCACCTAGAGTTCTTGATTCAGTAAATCTTCAGTGAGGCCTGAGAGTTTCCATTTCTACAAAGGGTGCAGGTGATGGTGATGCTGCCAGTTTGGAAACTATGCTTTGAGAATCCCCCATCCAGGAGGAGAACAGTACAGAAAGAAGAATTAGGTTAAAAAAAAAAAAAAAAAACAACCCTCAAGACAAGAACATGCCTGGTTGTTTTGGAGAATCATGGGGAGGCAAGGATGGCTGGAAAAGAGAGCAGGGGGAGAATAGTAGAAAAAAAGGTCAGATCACATAAGATCTGTGATTTTCTTTCTCCAAATAATATGGGATCTATTGTAGAGTTTGGAGCAAGAGAGGTGACATGATATAACTAAGTAATAATAAGGAATACTCTAATTGCTTCCTAATGGCTATGTTGAGACTAGGCAGCCACAGGTTGACACAGAAAGAAGAGGATACTTCAGTAAGTCAGCTGAGAGATGATGGCTCCAGTGAAGATGGTGGTAGTGGATATGGTGAGAAACAGGAGAAGACAGATCCTGCACAATTTACTGAAAGATTGGATGTCTAACATTCGAGAAAGAAAGGCTCCGAAATGATTCCAAAGTTGTTAGCCCAAACCACTAGAAGAATACAGTTTTCATCAATAGGGCAAGGGAAACAA
The DNA here is from genome assembly GCF_019320065.1 of Cervus canadensis. Classification (NCBI taxonomy): domain Eukaryota; kingdom Metazoa; phylum Chordata; class Mammalia; order Artiodactyla; family Cervidae; genus Cervus; species Cervus canadensis. The sequence goes on from NC_057400.1 coordinate 59,668,670, forward strand.
CTCTTGGGTGGAAAATGTTGAAGTTCAGTTGTGGACCTGCTGAGCTGGAGAGATTTGTTTTACTGTTAAGTGTATAGAGCAATTCAGCATTTAAATATACTCATCTGGAGTTGGAGAATGCTATGGAACTGGAAATACAATGCCTCTTTGGCTTATGAATGTGGTTTAAAGTCATATGAGATGGCTGAGATCATGACAAGGAGAGAAGAGCCAAGGTCTGTCCTCTGGGCACTACACCATGAAGAAATTGAAAGAGATGGCTTACAATGGAGATGAGAAGGACCAGTCAGTAAGGAAGGAAATCAAAAGCTCCTGGCATCCTGGAGGTGAAGTAAATAAAGCAGGGTAAAGAGGAGGGCATGATGATGTTTTCAGTGCTTCTGCTTAGTCAAATAAGATGAAGACTAAGAACTCACCATTGGGATTGGCAGTGTAGAAGCTCTTGGTGATCACAACAACAGCCTTTCAGAGGAATAGTCGGGGGAAAGGAGGAGAAGAATTGGAGACAGAAAGTAGTTTATTCTTTCACAGATTCTTTCACACATTTTCTGGTATGCTCCAAAGGGGGCTGAAGAAAAGAGGTTGGGAGTCAGTAGCTGACAGGAGAAGTAGAGCGACTTTTTTTTTTAAGATAAGAGGAATAGCATATTTTTATGCTGATGGGTATATTCTAATAGAGTGAAACATTTAGGAAATAGATGAGAGGAAAGAATAGTTGGAGCAAAATTCTCAAGGCAAAAGCAGTGGGATTTAATTATACAAATGAAGGATTGATTCTAGGTAGGCACATGCCTAGTTCGTTTGTTTATGTGCAGATGTTGGGCACGTGTGGTTGGGAGAACTGGAAGTTCTCTTCTGATTGCTTTAATCTTCTCAATGAAGCAAGAAGAAAAGTCATTAGCTTCAGTTAGAATGGAAGAGGTGGTGTTTAGGGTTTGGGATGAAGATGTGAAATAGTCTTCTCAGAGTGTGAGAGAGTGAGAAGGAACAGTATGGTCCTGAGATGGCATTAGGCTCTCTCTTGCGTCAGAAGGTGGGATGAGTCAGTAGGGCTGTGGTTTTTTCCAGTCACATTCAGCCTGATAGGTGGGAGTAGATGACAGTCAGCCGTGGCTGTGGTCTGCCAATAGAGTGACACAAAGAAGAAGAGAGAGTTGAGGAGTAAGCAAGTGAGTGGTTATGTTGTTGGCCATGAAGGTGAGGAGAGGAGAGAGGACATGAGGAGGTGGGTGAGGAACAGGGGGAGAAAGCTGGATGTGAGGTCCCAGTGGGATCAGCAAGTTGTTGGACTTGAGTATTAAAGACAGTGAGCCAGATAGATCTCACCAGTTTTACATGTAAGAGCCGTTGCGGATCTGAAGGTGAGCAATGACTGAATTTTGTTTTTATTCTTTCACATAATCCATTGGTGATCTCACGTAAGTGAAAATTTTTAACCCTACTTATATTTTAAAAACCCGTCACAGTCTTTGATGGCAGAAAATTTGGCTATTTTTAAAATTCCAAATCTTCTCAAAAATCTTGACCTTTATTACATCCTTCTCTTTGAATCACATATTTTAGTTTCATGTATTAGATCTTCTTGGAATGTGGTAGACATTTTTAACAATTAATAGTGATCACATCACTGGAATATAAATTTGTTGGTATGTTATTTTTCTGAGACTATATGGTCATTTTTCTGGTTGGTAAGCATATCAGTTTTCTCAAGTCTACTTAATCTACTCATGATTAAAACAGGTACTACATAAGATTGTTTTATGTGAATTGTCAAAATGTGTTCTTCAGAAAATACGAAGGTAGAAATTATTATTTTTTCCTTATAGAACTCCATTTTTTAGTTGTCTAAAATTATGCCAAGCTTTAATTTTTGCTATTAGAGCCTTAAAATTATTAGATGTTATGAAAGAAGAAACTAGAATTTAGAGTTGGGAGTTAATAAAAGGTTGCTATGATAGAAAAGAATGGTTAATTTTTATGAATTATGGTGTTTTATCTATCAGAATTTTATTAGTTATCACTTTTCCCTTTATGAAAATGTTCCCTCATTCATGTAAGCATATGAAAATGAATCTTTGTCTTTGTTGCCTTCATAAGTACAACTTGATTTGGTCTTAGAGACTTCTTAGGAAAAGAGCTTAGGACAGGGGATAATTTTGAGGCTATTTTGATTTAGGAAAACCTAATCAATAATTGCCAACAGTTTTTTAGAAATGTTGGAGCAGCCATGCTAGTGAGACTTACCTTAAGGTTTTTAAAGATGACGTTTCTTAATTGATCTTGATGGAATCTCTGCATCAAAACACTCACTGATGTTTGGAAAGAGAACTAACGATCCAATGAGCTTAGTGGCCTTAGCCTGTTCTATAACAAGCATGAAATCAACCTGCCTGTGTATTTAGTAGACTATAGTTTATTCTTTCTTTGCTTTCTCTGAATTCTAGGTTTCTAAAATAAAAGAATTTTATTTTGTTACATGATTCTTTGGGTGACTTCTAAAACCCAACATTTTCAGTAATAACTTCAAAGAAATGAATGTGTGTTTGATTAGTAAATATATTTATTTGTATTTTATTTGCTTATATTTTTAAGCTGTACAAAGTTTATACATAGTTTAATGAAGTACCATTTGCTCCAAAGTAGTTATGTTTTAACCTCAACACACTATGGACTTTCTGCTGAAAATCTAAGTGCAAGCAAACTACATAACTATACTGATATTATGGTATCCTAGCAGTAGATTGGTTATTCAAACATATGTTAATTCTTTGTTAGATTCAAGGTCTTTGAAGGTATTATCTTTTGCATGTTTGTATTCTTAGAGGTAGCACAGCTCATTATATAAGGCCCTTAATTGAATAATATTTAATAAATTTATAGATGATGTGTTCTCAGTGCTTTTAAAATAATTCTGTGAGGAAAAAAAATCTGAGAATAGTCTACTGGTATAATGGTTAGAATACCTGTCTTGGGGATGTTATCTTTTCTCTGGAAGTTTTAGTCCGAGGTATTTGACAGTTCGCCCTCTGAAACATACGTAGCAGATGAAATGGTTATAATTACACATGGCCTTCCTGGCTCAGATTCCAATCTGTGCCCTAGTCTTCCCTTCTCCCATACCAACTCATTCCCCACATTGGCACCAGAGCAGCATTTCAAAAGCACAAATCTGATCACACTCCTTATTTAACAGTCTTCTATATGAGCATTTTCCCACGCCCTTTCAAGTGTAGATTAGTGGTTCTCCCTGTTCTGCACTTGTGTTTGCGTGTATCAGAATGGTCATCCCCCCACCACATGTGTGGATTTATGGGTTATAAACTGTGCCATAGACACCGACTTTCAGTTTTGTGTCCCTAGATCCTGCCTTCTACAGAGTAGACCCATAAATAGATATCTTCACATGTTTATTTATACCTCAACATCAGTTTTCATTCGGTAATATTTTATACATATTTCTGGCTCCACCCTTTAAATAAATTCCTTCACTGCATAAACGCAGGAGGAGGACATGAACCTACAGCTCCATTCTCGTTGGCCATACTGTACATTTCTGTGAAATCAGACAATAAGGCAGACTTTATGTAATTTCTGGCATGTGCTAGTTTGCATGCTTGTGAGTGTCCTATTTTTATGTAATTGTCCATAAAAATGTGGCATGGAATCTTCGTTATTTTTAATATAGATAGCACGTGCCCATCCAAATTAAAAATTTTAAACAAATCTACTTTTTCCCTCCTATATATTAATTAGTCACTTTAAGACATTTTTGATATTATAGCTTCTGTCCTTAGGTGGAGCTGTTAAAGTTAAGTAAGTGTGAATATCTGTCAAATACAGTTCTTGTAAGAGCGCACGTACATTTTATATATTTGAGAAAAGCATAATTAATAGCTAATTAGGATAATGAAAGTAATATACACCAGATGTAGAGAAGACCTTGTGGAAAATTAGTATGAATTAGATAACATGTGATGTGGTCAAAGCAAGCTTGTTGAGAAGAATTAAAACAGTGGACATGTGGAGGGACAATCAGTGGCTGTCTAGCTCCTACATCTAGGGAATAATTTAATCAAGTTTGCTATTGTAATACTCAGGGCTTCAAGCTGTTCCATTTTCACAAGTCAATAACTTGGGATTTGGGCCTTGATTTGCAGCATTCCTGTATGGTCAAGGTTTCAGGTTGAGATGATCACTTACCGAGTAATCTAATAAAAACGTCTCCATGTGTGAGAATGGGAAAGCCATGAGAGTCTTGAGTGCTTTGAATCATGGTACACATCTTCCAGGTACCACTTCATTAGTACAAGTCTAATTGCTTCCCTAGTGGCTCAGCAGTAAAGCATCCACCTGCCAATGCAGGAGACATGGTTTGATCCATGGGTCGGGAAGATCCCTGGGAGAAGGAAATGGCAAGCCATTCCAGTATTCTTGCCTGGGAAATCCTAAGGACAGAGGAGCCTGGTGGGCTACAGCCCATGTGGTCGCAAAAATGTCAGATACAACTTATCGACTAAGCAATACTTGTACTAGTCGAAAATGTAGCTCATTTTCTATTTAGTGTTCATTAGTTGTCAATAGGCTAATTTTATTTTTTCTCACTCCTTCCAAATAGTCACCAGAATTTATTATAAGAAACTAAAGTTCTGTAATTCCTTGGTTGGCTTATATAGCTACATTTTGAAGTAATATATGCACATAATAATTATAATAGTTAACATCTGTTGAGATCTTAATACATACCAAGCATTGAGCTAAGTGTTTTACATACATTATGCCACTGAATCCTCACAACAATAAAGTGTAGGTGTCATAATCACCATTATTACCATTTTCAAATGAGGTAATTGGTCCATAGATTATGTAATTTGTCCAAGGTTACATAGATAACAAGTGAGGGAACTGAGGTTTGAACCCTAGTACTCTGCCTTCAGACCACTTGATTTTAACTATATATATATATATATATATATATACATACACACACACACACATACATATACATATGTTGTTAATGATGAGAAGAAACAATTAAATCCTTTTTTAATTACATAAAGACATAGAATAGGTGTTGCCTTTTATGTGATGTGTCATATTTATTAACTAACTTTTATTAAAAATTAATACAGATGTAAGCAGCATAGCTATGATCTTTATGATAGGTATTTATTCATTAGGGGTTATTAATTTATGAGCTTTGGAAATCTACCTTTAGACAGAAATGTTTAAGCTATAGTCCAACTCTGAATTGTCTGTAAATAAATAGAAATCCACTGACATTATTCACTAGGATGTTTGTCAGTTACAATGTCATGGATCTACTAACGAACTAAGTGTAAATATAAACCTCATAAATATAACTCAATTATAGTTAAAATTAATATGTCTAGTCCTAGTGAAAACACTTGAGTTCTTTTAATGGTCAAGAGGGACTTTGCTGACTCTATTTTTTTAAAAAGAACTATAGGAGATCAGCCCTGGGTGTTCGTTGGAAGGACTGATGCTGAAGCTGAAGCTCCAATACTTTGGCCACCTCATGCAAAGAGTTGACTCATTGGAAAAGACCCTGATGCTGGGAGGGATTGGGGGCAGGAGGAGAAGGGGATGACAGGATGAGATGGCTGGATAGCATCACCGACTTGATGGGCATGAGTTTGAGTAAATTCTGGCAGTTGGTGATGGACAGGGAGGCCTGGTGTGCTGCAATTCATGGGGTCGCAAAGAGTCAGAAAGGACTGAGCAACTGAACTGAACTGAACTGATAGTTGGGAATGGAGAAGGAAATGACAACCCACTCCAGTGTTCTTGCCTGGAGAATGCCAGGGACGATGAGCCTGGTGGGCTGCCATCTATGGGGTCGCACAGAGTCGGACACGACTGAAGCGGCTTGGCAGCAGGCATAGTTGGGAAAGATTGAAGGCAGGAGGAGAAGGGGACGACAGAGGAAGAGTTGGTTGGATGGCATCATCGACTCAATGGACATGGGTTTGGGTGGACTCTGGGAGTTGGTGATGGACAGGGAGGCCTGGCGTGCTGCGGTTCATGGGGTGGCAAAGAGTCGGTTGACTGACTGGCTGAACTGATAGATTGAAATGGGCATATGAAAACTTGAGTCAAGCCAAGCTTTACGTTTATGTTTTTAGTGTGAAAGACAATGAGTGTGAGGAATTTTTCAAGTATTTTCTGAGTATAGTAACAAATACAATACCAAAATAAGAAAAGAAAAGAAAAACTGCATAGTTCCTTTATGCATGCTGAGTCACTTCAGTCGTCTCTGACTCTTTGCAACCCTGTGAACTGTAGCCCACCAGGCTCCTCTGTCCATGGGATTCTCCAGGCAAGAATACTGTAGTGAATTGCCATGCCCTCCTCCAGGGGATCCTGACCCAGGGATTGAACCTGCATCTCTTATGTCTTCTACATTGGCAGGCGGGTTCTTTACCCCTAGCACCACCTGGGAAGCCCAGTTCCTATGTAGGTGGACAGCATCGTCTGATTGTGAGCGTCCTTCTCAAATCCTGAGATTATATCTATTTTTAATTCTGTTGTGCATAAGATACTTTTTCTATAGATTTGCCATCAACATTTCTTATTTCTTGTAGTTTAAATGGTCAATTGTTATAAATTCTCATGGATTACTGTATAGTGGACTCTTATTTGTCCATGCTCCTTGTTGTTATTGTTCAGTCACTAAGTCATGTCTGACTATTAGCGACCCCATGGTTTGCAACACACCAGGCTTCCTTGTGCTTCACTATCTCCTGGAATTTGCTCAGATTCATGTCCATTGAGTCTTTGATGCCATCCAAACATCTTATCCTCTGTTGACCCCATGTTATCCTGCCCTCAGTCTTTCCTGGCATCAGGGTCTTTCCCAATGAGTTGGCTGTTTGCATCAGGTGGCCAAAGTATTGGAGCTTCAGCTTCAGCATCAGTCCTTCCAATGAATATTCAGGGTTGATTTCCTTTAGGATGGACTGGTTGGATCTCCTTGCAGTCCAAGGGCCTCTCAAGAGTCTTCTTCAGCACCACAGTTTGAAAGCATCAATTCTTCAGCGCTTAGCCTCCTTTATGGTCCAACTCTCACAGTCATACATGGCTACTGGAAAAACTATAGCTTTGACTATATAAGGGCTTCCCTTGTGGCTCAGCTGATAAAGAATCCTCCTGCAATGTGGGAGACCTGGGTTTGATCCCTGGGTTGGGAAGATCCCCTGGAAAAGGGACAGGCTACCCACTCCAGTATTCTGGCCTGGAGAATTCCATGGGCTGTATAGTTCATGGGGTCACAAAGAGTCGGACATGACCGAGCGACTTTCACTTTTCACTTTGACTATATAGACCTTTGTCAACAAAATGTCATCCCTGCTTTTTAATACGTTATCTAGGTTTGTCATGGCAAGACAGGAAGAAAAATAAATGAGTCTGCTTTGTTCAGTATATATTGAAATTTTTATATCCATCTAGGCAGGGCTCAGAGAATTACTTTCTAAGGAATGTCATGTTTTTTATCTTATCTGACTTCCATATTTTTTTTTTCACAGACTTGGGATTCTTGAACACCTTTACTATTTAGGGAAGTGTTTCCTTAATTAAATGTCAAATGCTTTTGAAAATACTTTCTTATTTTATTATTTATTTCAAGTTATTTTAGTGTGTGTGTGTATGTCAGCAGATAACTTTGATAGTAATGTAGTGTACTCCCATTTAACAAAGGGGCTATTGAATAATCAAATGGAAAAGATGATACAAATTTTAAGTTCATGTGAAAGTGTTTTTAAAAGAGAGAAAAATAATTCCTGCATGTAGAAATAAAGATTAAAATATATGAATTGACAATCAGTGGAATAAACTCACAGTTGTTTCTTTGGGGGCAGAGGACAGTACCATTTAAAATTCTAATCACTCAGACTTTTTGATCACATATAGATAAGATTAAGAATGATAAATGTTGTGTAAAAATTAGTAAGGTATTACACTTAGAATGTCATACAGAGGAAAATGGATTCCAGATGGGTTACAATTGCTGTGTAATTGATAAATCCAAGAACTCTTTCTTTATGAAATGTGAAAGCACAATAAATATAGAAATACTGTAACAACTAATAAGAAAATTGTATGCATAGAAAATAGCATGGAAGAAAATATGCTGAAATGCACACCTCTATAACTATTAGATAGTTCTGGTTTTTCTTTTTAATAACTTTTGTCTTTTTCCTAATAAACATGAATGCCTTTGATGTGAGTGAAAATGTGCAGTTCAATTTTTTAACAATATAGCTTAAAAAGAAAGGATATTTTTTTTTTTGCTTCCACATGTTGTGTTTGGCCTTGTGTAGGAAAGGAGGGACTTATATATTTTTTAATTTACAGGCTTATTTTTATTATTAATTCATATGATTTTCAATTTCTTTAGAAAGATGTACGGGACATCCTCACCCCAATTCAGATTGAAGCTGCTTACCACCTGGGGCATCATGTCATCAGTAAACGAAGCATAGAGGAATTCCCTCCACTTCAGCCAATTCTTCAGCAGAAGAAAGAAAAAGACATCATTGAGAAAACAGTAGGAATATTTTTCTTTATTTGAAACATTGTGTGACATACAACTAAAGAACTTTTTAAAATAGTATATAGTTCTGCGGAAGTGAACTATCTGAATTCTTTTTAAAACTTTAATGAAATTTTTTTTGTAAAAAAGATTTATGGTATATCTTGTTTTCCATTCTTTTTTTTTTCCCTTTAGAATATTGAACTGAATACTTTTAACTATGCATTTAGTCATAGCAGTGATTTCCCGTATATACATAAAATGTTAATTTTCTCTCCTTGATACCTTGTCAGTGAAGAAAGTGTATTTCTAGCAAGGACGTCTAATGGAAGTGAGCAGCATTAACAAGTTATTCAGTGTCGTCATGTGTCTTCAACTTATCTTTCTCATTTTCTGTCTCCTTTTTTCATTTTGTCTCCCTCTCTCTCACCCTGCCCACAGTTTCACTCATGTCTTATTAGTCAGATTTTACTCATTTATAAGTGTATATTTAATTACAGAACAGTTTCTCTTTTTAACTTAACTATATGCTTTCCAACCACATCTCAGGATCTAAATGCATTTTGAGATTGATCCTGCACTCTAACCAGTGAACTGCTTTTTATTTTTTTATTTTTTTTTTAGTGAACTGCTTTTTCAAATGTATGACAAAATATATCAGTTTCATTGACAGTTTATTCCCAGGAGTTCAGTTCAGACTTTTACTATCCAACAGCAAAAAGACAAAGTCAAAGGATGTTTGGGGCTGTGGTAAAAGTACTCATTGAAACACAGAATTCACTTACGGCACACAGAATGCAAAAGATGAAAAGGACATTTAAAGGTCTAGGTCATATCCTGTGCAGGCAAAGTTGCCCCTAAGTCACTTTAAGATATTTGAGCTTAGCATCAGCACTGTCTGCTCTCTGTGCTAAATCAAATGAAGATGGTAACTTAAGAGGAAACTTTCTCTATACCCTTGTATGAAAATATTTATGGAAGTCAGTTTTTTTTCACTCTTTTGTTGAACTGCAGCTTTCAATATCAGCTACCTTTAAATGCCTTTAATAATGAACATCTCAATATTTTAAGTACATAAGCTCAAATCTTAGGAACTTGTTATTAAAATGAGCTATATTTCGATTCTTCGAACAACCTGCTTTACAAATAAGAGTAATAGAAAAAAGTGCTATTTAAGTCGTCTAGGGAACGATTTAACTTTGTACTTCCCTCTGCTCCGCTGGTGTAGGCAGTGTCTGCTCTGATATGCCATCTGACCGTGCTCCACTCACTTTCCATTCCATGGGCCTGGCTCCCTCCTCTGACTCCAGATTTCTCTTTCTGTATCTCTCCCCCTTTCACCTGCCCCTCTCTGCTTGCTTTCTTCTTAAATCTTTTATGTCTGTGTTTCTTTGTCCAGCTTATACCTAAGGGCTCCCTGTGTATCTTACAGTATCTCTGGGTCCTATTAAAATGCTCAGAATTAAATAAATTCTGGAATCTCTTGATAAACTATCATTTGTTTTTATTCACTGTCTCTTCAGAGTAAAATTTCTGCATTTTATTATTTTCAACATAATATAAAGTCACTCTTCTACCATCTGTGAAAACTGTGTCATGCTTACGTATAATAAGCAGGATAACATGGCACCACCAGAAAATCGAGAGGCATTCAATGAAAAAGCCTTGGCGGCACAAGCTTTAAACACTTACAGAGGTTACTATCACAGTTTGATTAAACTTCTTTTTATACAACTACTATGAAAGAATTTTTTTTTTTTACTTAACACACTTAGATTTTAAATTTACCTATTGAAAGAACTTGGTTCCTTGAGCCCTGGAATTGTTACTGAACCTTCTAATTCTCAAACTGAACTCTTTGAAAGTTATCAATTTGCTATATTAATTTTTTCTCATGTATTGTAGATAAGTTATTCTTTAAAAAAAAAACCATAGAAATAGGCCTTCCGATTTTAACTAAAATGAAAAATATTGTCATTTTATTTCCAGATAAACTTTGCCAGATTTTGTGCCCATGAAAACTGTACTGCTGATTTACAGGTTTCTGCAAAAATTGGATTTTTGAAGTAAGTGTACTTTGCTCTCTGTTATTCATCAGGATGGGGTACTTTATATGTGCATGTGGGTTCTAAAGAATAAAGGACTAAGAACTAATCACTGGGGGTTAACAACATTTAAAGACCTGGAAAAGAACAACATTATGCTGAAAGAGACTAAGTGATCTATACGGTAGTCAGATAAGCATACGTTCAAAGGTGACCACTTACTGAGAGAATGAGGCTGTGTGAGCACCGTGGTTTTATCAGGCATAATTTTAATCTTTTTATTGATAACTCAGGTATTTCAGGATTTAAGTGTGTTGTAGATTATCATTAGTATAATTGTATTTATTTTTCAGACATTTTAAAGTGCCTGTTAATAGAATTTTAGTGGCAAAGTGAGCTAACCTTTATTACATCATGCTTAGTATTCTATCATCGAAAAACTGTTTACATAGTTCAGTGATGCGAAAGTGTTTGTTGCTCAGTCTCGTCTGACTCTGCAACCCCATGGACCATAGCCCACCAGGCTCCTCTCTGTGAAATTCTCCAGGCAAGATTATTGGAGTGGGTAGCCATTCCCTTCTCCAGGGGATCTTCTTGACCCAGAGTTTGAACCCAGGTCTCTTGCACTGTAGGCAGATTCTTTACTATCTGAGCCACCAGAGAAGTCTGATGCACAAATTCAGACTGATGCACAAAATCTCTAAATTTATGTGACACATTTGAAAGGGAATAAACCATTTTGCTGTCCTAAATTCATAGAAGGAAAACAGAAAAAAGAAAATACATGTAATATGCTTAGAATAGTGTACATAGTGCAAGCTGGATAAATGTTTGCAAAATAAACCATTGTAATTTTGTATCATATTTCTGTCCTCTCTATTGACATTATTCTGCAAGTGGAAGGGAAGATGTAAAAATGAAGATTGGAGATCTATACTTCAGGTTAAGAGCTACTTGTGTATGAAAAGTGAGAGAGACAAGGAGGCGTCACTGACAGGGCAAGAAAATGGGAGACTTTTTTGGGGAGGTAGGGATATAAAGGAAGCAGGTTTAAACTGGGGTATTCTGAGTTTGGTGAGATTTCTGTATGTAGCTCTCCACTGGAGAATCTAGTTCAGGATTGTATTTGGGGGCCCTCTATACATTAGTGACTTAGGAAAATGCCTGGGGTGGAAATGGGAATTTCACAGAGAAAAGAAGTAAGGATCAAATCTTGGCAAGGGTGGATAAATTTCATTTAAAAAGCTTAAAAAGAATAAGGAGTTACTCCAGGAGACTGAAAAAGTAACTTCATAGAACCAAGAGGAAAATCAAGTCCATGTTGAACTAGCCAATGGAAAATGTAAAAAGAGAGACTTAATACTGTAATTTTGTAGAGATCAGAGACCATAATGAATGAGGAAAGGTCATGGAAGTTGGCACTTAAAATGTGACTGGCAGGGGAAAAATAGAAAGTCACCAGCAAATTTTAATATAGAAATGTCTGAGCAGTTGTAGCATAATGACAGCGTCAGTGATTAAGGGAATATTTATGTATTTATCAAAGGTTATTTACTTAATCACGGGACGATATAAGCAAATGTGAGGATCAAAGGCAGGGAAAAGAATAAGTTGAACAGAGGGTCTACTTAAATCCAGGGGACACTTTCAGATCTTACTTGAATTCTCCTGTGAAGGGTCTGGCAACTGTTCACATTCTTTCTTCGGTGTGTTTTTGCTTTCATTTCCATGATGCCATCCTACTCCCATTCTCTTTGTATTGCTATTTCTCTAGCCCCTCCTTCTCAGTTGTGCTGGAGGATCACTGATTTTGGCTCTCTTGGCTCTTTCTCACTCTCCCGTATTTTCCCCGGATAATCTTACTCACAACTGTGACCTCCCCTGGCCTGCCTCTACTGCTGATCCACGGCTCTGAGCTCACACCCCTCATCCAGTTGCCTATCACACATGAACTGTTGGGAGCCTAGTCACCATCCACCAATGACACGATCATTAGTTACCGAAGCCCGCAACCTGGAATTCAGCTCCATCCTTCTCTCTTTCTTATCCCTGACATCAAATAAATTACCCAGCCTTATAATACTACCACCAGATATGCTTTTTATCCATCATACTACTCTGTCTCTACGACTATTGCTCCGAACCAGGCGCTCAATATCCTGCCTGAATCAATGGCCTTAACCGCTTTCTGGGATCCTGGTGTCTGACTTTGCATTATTCGAATTCCTCTACCAAGATGTTTCCAGAGTGAGTTTTCTCACTTAAGCTTATGATAGCAGGGCTTTAGTAGCTCATTATAATCTTAAAAATCTGAAGTCCTTAGTGCTCTTTCTTAGCAATTCCACTGAACTTTTTTCCATTGATTGCAGAATATTTATGGTTCCTTGGCCATACCGTCCTCTCCTGAGCCTCTGTATCTTTTCACTTCGACCTACCTATGTGGTTAGCCCTTATTTATCTTATAAATCTCAGCTGTTTCCTAGGTAAAGAAGCCCCACTTTGTCTCTGGCTACAAAAACCTGAGTCCTCCAGTGGTCCTGTTCCCACAGCATCTGTGCTCACCACTATGATTGTCCATCTCCACACTACCCTATAGGCTGCTTCAAATGTCTGCATTTTCATCTTTGTGGCCCTAATGCAAAATACAGTGCCTGGAATGCTATAGGTGACAAATGGATGTTTGCTGAGAATGCAGCAAGTTCCTCAAGGAAACAGCATGGGGATCAGACGCAGGTAGAAGGGTTAGGCTTAGAAAGCAGTTAAGATTTTCTTTATCTTGAGCTAAGAAACTGTGAACAGATGCTGACATTAAGAAATTTTAATGTGGTAGGAGGGGAAATATAGAGAACTCATGGATGGCCAGAGTAAAAACTGAGTTTGTAAATGGAAAGTGAGGGCTCTGAGGATGGGTTTGGGACCTCGTGAAGGGAACGGGAAAAGATTCAAAGTAACTGTAATAAATGGGCTGGAGGGTCAACCAGGAATGAGTAAAAAGGTTGACAAACAGTGTTGAGTGCCCTGCTGGGGTGGGGTGACATATGGCGGAGAATAAATTAATTCTTTTCACTTAGGCAATGCCAGGATAGCCTTGAGCATCCACAGTTGAGGGCCAAGAAGCCCTAACCGATTTGATTGATAATTGAACTCTATACTTAAATTATCCAGATTGGCTGCTTAGATTGTCCTCAAACAGCAACCACTAACTACTTCATAATTCAGCATGTAATTGTGGTGCCTTTGTTGAAATATTAGATGAATAATTTATAACCTTCCCATTCATGTATTTTCTTCCTAAAATGCCTAGTCTTCCTGGTACTTTTGCTGTCATGAGCCTTTGATAAGAAGAATAATTTTGTGTGGTAAAGATTATCTAAGATATAATTAAGTGGTGTTTTCATCTCTTTAAATCAGACACCCTCACTGTCACATTATCATCTTTCATTGCAATCCCTCAGGTCCATGAAAAAAAAAAAATGTTGAAATTTATAGGAACTTATGAAGAAGGCTAATTTCCTGAAGAATTAAAACATATCTTCCTGAATTAAGATATTAATCATTAATTTAATTATCAGTTTTTCTTCATATTTCTCACAATAAGAAGTTACTTCCTTACTTTGCATTTTAACTTGAAATAATAATGTTTCTTATTATAGTCAAAATATGAAGTCCATTATGATTGTATGGTAAGACACTGTTTCTCAAGATGTGGTCTGAGAGTCACCTTCATGAGAATCAGCTGGGATGCTTGATAGAAATGCAGGCTCCTAGACCCTGACCATCCAAATCAGTACCCATGGGGACCAGGCCAGGGATATTCATTATTAAGAAGGCTATCAGTGGTTCTTATCAAACTAAAATCTAAGAATCTAAGAATTGTTGTGGTTTAGAGTTTAAACTTAAAGTCAGGCTAACCTGGTTCAAGTTTATCTATGGTTTACTAGCTGAATAACCTTTTTAGAGAAGACTTTCAACCTCTGCACACTTCCTTCCTCATCGATAAGAAAGTAAAATAGTACCTACTCTGTAAGGTTGTTTTAAAAATAAAATGCAGTGATGCAGACCAGTACCTTACCTAGCACAAAGCCTAGTACACATGAAAATGTGATGTTATTATTTTTTGTAACATTATGATTGTGATATTTATAGACCATATCCCCCAAAAAGTTTCTATTTGGTAAAACAAATGAACTGTTGCCAATGAATTCTAAACATTTTCTGTGCGTGTACTGGTTTATTGTCCAGAGTTTGTTGTTTCTTTATGTCCCAAGAGTGCTGCTAACTGTGCCTAGGTCAGTGGTTTTCAGTTCTGTGAAGCCTGTGTCCTCTTGAGGCTGGCTTTAGAGGAAGGAAGTGTCTGAACAGACTTGTTATCCTGATGAACCAGACTGTGTCACATGCTTCCCCCTGAATCTCTCCTGGTTGAAGGAGCATGGAGTCATCATGATCTTAGATTAGACAAAAGTCACTCCCTGAAGCCAAACAAGGACCATAGCTTCTGCAGTATCAAGGGGACACTCGCTGTTGCTTGAATAATCCAGGGTTCAGTTAGCAGATAAGAATGGAGATCACTGTTGGATAGACTGTGTGTGTGTGCAGACACACACACACACACACGTGTGCAATTGTTCAGTCATGTCCAGCTCTTTGCGACCACACAAGACTGTAGCCTGCCAGGCTCCTCTGTCCATGGGATTCTCCAGGCAAGAATATTGGAGCGGGTTGGCATTTCCTTCTTCAGGGGATCTTCTTGACCCAGGGATCAAACCCAACTCTCCTGAGTCTCCTGCACTGCAGGTGGTTCCTCTACGCTGAGCCTCCAGGGAAGCCGGACAGTGAGCAGTGTGTGCCTGCCCTGTTCTTTTACCCCCAAAAGAGTAAGTCTAACACCACTGTCCGTTTCTACACTGCTGATATTAGGATGTCACCGAGTGTGGGGAAGAGGAACTGTATGCTTTATACACTAAACATTCTAATTACTAGTTCAGTCTTCCAGTCATATTCTTCTGCTAGCCTCCTTGGGATCTCAATGAGTTTGTCTTTGTTCCATAAAATCTTCTTAAATGTCAGGTAGCTGATATTTCCCAGTAGATGAAAATTTTCCAGTGCTTAATTTTTTCCCAAAGTCAGTAATAAAGACAAAAGAGGAGGCATGTTTACTTGGGCCTGTAGGCCCCTTCCTGCAGGTTAGTTTTTTTGTCAAATAAACGACTCATGTACATTGACATGGGTACATATTCATTCATATTATATTTTGTTCTAGCATCTTGATTAAAAACATGTTAGCTATGAAGCAGTCATTCATTTATAGAGGCAAAATGCATTTATTATATTAAGACTTAGGAAGCATTTTGCACAAAATAGAACAATAGCATTCATTCAGGAAAAACATAGAGCCTGGTGCTTAAATTCATCATTTTTCTATTTTTCCCTTATTAAGTTATGATTCTGTATGTACCCAGTATCTTGATCTGCTTAAATTACGTGGATTCTAGGCTTCTTGGTAAATTTCAAGTCTGCATTATGCATGTTTTAATGAAGAATGAACTACGATTCCCGGGAACAGCTCTGGTTCAGCCTTGTCGCACTTCCAGATGTGCGCCTGGTACTTTATTATGTCTCACATAAAAAGCTGGTGGGTCTCTTTCTGCCGGCCCCTTGTTAATGATTCAAGGTACAATAAGATATATACATATATATGTGTGTGTACATGTATATATACACAAAGAGTAGAATTGTGATCATGATAATGCAGCAGAATAGCTTAAAAATGGAAAACAGACCAGGAGCCTCGCTGCTGAAATGTGAACAGTGTGTGTTTCTCTTTAATTTGCTGTTGTCTTGGAACCTAGCTGTTTATGCAGTGCTCTCACCTTCTGTTGCTTGTCTAAGTGCCAACTTCTTTCCCAAAGGTGTTCAGTGACTAATGCTTTGGTTACAAGCCAGAATATTTTATAAATGTCTATTTCTATGCAGCTCTTCTACAAGTCTTAATTAAACTTTAATGTCAAGCTGAAGTTTACTTTTGGAGCCTCTTTGGTTCCCTCAGTTGTACTGTGGTTCTGGAGAAGTAGAGGGGTTGTGGGACAGTCGTGTTTATGCACATCTCCCCTCTGCCCTTAAACACAGAGCCACCGAGCAGATGTGTGCTAACGTAACACAAAGGTTTGTAACACAGAAATAAGCAAGTCACAGCCATCCCCTCACATGTTGGGAGAAAGAGCACACTCTCACTGAGTCAGATTCTTCTACCCTGAAATGTACCTGAGGTTTTAGAAGAGTTACTGCCTTGTTAGTTACCATACATCCTTCCAGAAATATCCAACTTCTCAGACCCAGGGGTCAGAGCTAGAAATGCTGCCTGGGAACATTTTAATTCCTTTCTCCTCAATGTCTTTACTATCAGACAAATTATAAGGTCTGGGGGATCATTTCCTCTAAGACAGCATCCGGTGCCATCTGAAATAATGAAGCTTCTGTTACTGTCAAAATAATACAGATTTCAAATATAGTAATATGTGGGGTGCTTATTGTGAAATAATTAGGCTTCTCAGTCAGACTGCTCAATGACAGAGCCAGCAAACTTTTTACATGAAGGGACAGACAGTAAATATTTTAGGCTTTGTGGGACAGAGATCTGTCTCAACTGCTCAACTCTGCTGTCAGAGTGCAAAAGTGGCTACAGATGAATGGGCATGGCTATGTTCCAATAAACCTTTATTTGCATGACCGGGCAGCCGTCCAAATTTGGCCTTCAGGCAGCAGTTTTTGAATTCCTACTCTATGGTACGTTTGCTTTTTATATAAGAATCCTGTAGGACATTTTTATTTTTTATTATTTAAACATAGTTCTTTATACTGTATTTTCTAAATGTAACTTGTTAGTAAAATTTAAACTGGTTGCCAGAATTAGCCTGACTTAGAGAATTTTTTCAGGAATTAGCCCTGGGTTAAGGGTCTGCTCATAGATAGATTGATGGACACAGCATAATTCCATGTATATGTTTACTGGAAAACTGTAGAAGCTCCAAACTGGAATTGCCAAATTCCCAATGATCGTTGAAAAGATAAATAAAATATAGCATATTTATAAAAATTAGTATGCACGCTAGTTAGAAGAAACACTTAACTCTATGCATCAATATAGATTAATCTTAAGAACAAAATTTTGAATACAGAAATGTCAGATACTGAAAGATTGCATAGTCAGTGATTCCGTTTATATGAAGTATAAAACGGAGCAAAGCCAGTCTAGACTACTAAAAGCAAGATAGTGGCTGGTGGCAGTAATTGGAAGGGGGCACAAAGGTGTTTCTTTGATGCTGGCAGAATGTTTTTCTCAGTCTGGGTGCTGCCTTCACACATGTATTCAGTTTATAAAAATGTACTGGGTGCTCCATTTAGGTTGTGTGCATTTTTCCTTATGTATGTTCTGCCTTGATAAGAAAGTTTAAAGTGGTAAAGCAATTAGGATAAGAGGGGAAGAACTTTTAGGAATTAGGTGAAATGTCTGATTTCTTAAAGATATATTATTAGAGGTATAAAAGTAGGGAGATGTGTCCAAAAAATTATAATTTTGTTTGTACAAGCTGAGGCTAATAATATTTTGCTTCTTAAAAACTGTACTCTTTCCAGTATCAATGTTCCCATCAATTTATTGGTCAGCTCAATAGTTGTGTTGTTGCTAAAACATGAGGTTGTGTGGGTGGGGTACAGAACATATGAATGTGGTAGTAGTAGATGTTTACTTTATCTTAATGAAACATTTGGAGTTTGCATTCCATCACAAAGCAGATAAGCATGGCTGTAATTTCATAGAATGTATATAGTTCATGAAATTTTAATAGTCACTTATCCAATAATTCCTCAATCTTTCAGAACTTTCTTTAGTGTTACTCAACCGTTTTTAAGGTTACTGCACTTATGTACCACACATATACTCTGAACACTAATTGTGTTGCTAGCCTTGGAGAAAACAGACCCAGAACATTTCTCCAAGAGAGCTTATTCTAGTGGTGAGAAAAACCAGACAGTCTGAACATATAGGTTTATAGGGTTGCCCAGTGTGCAGGATAGTTGGAGAGGGAGAAACCACTTTCAGTAGGGAGGATGCAATGCTGGGTGAAGGCGCTTAGCAGTGAGTACCAACTGGAAGAACTTCTGAGAACTCAACATTGACACACCAGAACTTGCACTCACCTATCCATTTGGATGTGCAACAGTGTTCTTGTTCCAATTCACAGGATGCTGAAGCATTTTTGCAGTTTTTTAAATTTAGTCCATTTATCAGTAGAGGTGACCAGTTTGCCTTAAGAAATTATTCTAATCCAGCAGATTTTAGTGGCACCCATTTGCTGGCCACAGCGGTCCCTTCCCAGGTTGTGCCCACTTCCCCCAGAACAGCCTCTATTTTGGTGGAAATAGTCTGTTCTTTTTCCTCAATTTTCCCCATGTCCCCCTATGGCTTGGGAAACAGCTAATGCAGTGTCTTTGTAAGGATAAAGAAAGAAAATGAAAAAAATCTTTTAGGAAAATATTTTGAAATAATGAGAAAAATATGTAAAATGATAGAAGCAGAAAGTTAAACAGAAAAACAGAAAGCAGGCTAGTTTAATTATAACTAAATTTTAAAACTTTTCTTGTGTAATAACTAAATTTATCTGAAACCTGGGAAATTGAGTTCTTTTTAACATAGATTTACATCTACTTGCAAGGGGTCATCTACTATGGTTATATTTCCAAGTTAATATTTTATGTTCAGGATAAATAAATGAAGAGATGGATATTTAGTTCTCAAACAAAAACTAAATAATATTACTTCATTTTTAGACCACATGAAAATAAAACTTATCTTGCTGTTGGAAGTATGAAGACATTGATGTTGAACGTGTCTTTATTTAATGCTGGAGATGATGCGTATGAGACAACTCTGCATATCAAGCTCCCCACCGGTCTTTACTTCATTAAGATTTTAGATCTGGTAAATATCAAACATATTTTTGGTCATCTGATGCAAACAGCTGACTCATTGGAAAAGTCCCTGATGTTAGGAAAGACTGAGGGCAGAAGGAGAAGAGGGTGTCAGAGGCTGAGATGGCTGGATGGCATCACCAACGCAATGGACATGAACTTGGGCAAACTTCGGGAGATGGTGAGGGATGGGGAGGCCTGATGTCTGCAATCCATGGGGTCACAAAGAGTAGGACATGACTGAGTGACTGAACAAGAAGTATCAAAAACTACAATGGCATGATGATACTACATATTTTAGTTAATTTTTTAAAGAATTTAAATGGCATGAATGACATTATTAGTTTGAGGTATAAATATTTGAGGTTTGAGTCTTAATATTCACACTTAGCACTCAGGTTTCCAGTGTTGTTACTTTCTCTGTGCTCCTAAACAACATGGCAAGTTTCCTGGGACATGACTGAGATCAGGAGAGTCAACTTCCTGCTTCCAAATGCTACTATGGGACAGAAGTGACTGTCCCATTACGCAAGCAAGCTGCCAGCTGCCATTGCTTTCCTCACTGGTACATCCTCATCTGGGGCTGTGATGGTGCTCCTCACGGTTGGGGTCTGGACATGGGCAATACTGGTCTTCCATGCTGGGCTCCTAGAGATACTGCTCTGCATTGTAGGTGAACATATACTGTCTTATTCCCACAGAACTTCCAACATGCTAGAACCAGTGTTAAATTCCAAAATCCTGTCATCCAGCTTGCACACAACTTTCTCTTTTCCTGGAAGAGTTTGGAGCATCTGGAAAGCTTTTTTTTTTTTTTTCCTTTTTACCATTGTGCCTTAGTCATGAGCACTTAAATCCATCCATGAGGTATTAGTAATGTTGAATTTGAAAGAGCAATGTCTCAATCACTTTCTTCTTGGATATTTCTCTGCCTCTTAGAAAATTTACCCATCTCTCATCCAGAGACTTTCTTCACACTCACGGCCTTTAGAAAGTCTTCTGGCCTCTCACAGATATCTACTCCCCACTTCCACTGGAGCCTTGGGGGCCTACCCGCAATGGTGAGAGGAAAAACTCAGCTGCTGAGGGAACGTGCATCTATGAGATGTACCTAAGTGTATAGTTCCCCGAACAGTTGACTATATGTGTCATCGTGATTACAGTTTTTATAATTAAATACCTTTATCACATTCTCACATCCCAGACAGAAGAGGGCCAATGAAATGCAGACCTTAGGAATTCCCTGCTTAATAACTTTTCACTGAGTTAAATAGTGAACACAGAAGCATGGTTGAAAGCTGTGAGTCCAAGAATTATTCTGTGGAGAATTTATGTAAATTTTAGACTAGCTATATACTTATATACACGTTTATGTAATTTATTTTTATTCCTACTGATTTATTCCAAAATTAAATAGAAAATAGTCTTCCAAGAAAGTACATTCTCTGGGGATGACTTTCTTTTCAGAAACCATCCTTAAACATTTGTGACAGACTTCTTGTCCCCTTCTACCTAAACCAGTTGTCTCATTTTTCCTTTTAGGAAGAGAAACAAATAAACTGTGAAGTAACAGACAGCTCTGGCATAGTGAAGCTTGACTGCAGGGTTGGTTATATCTATGTAGATCATCTATCAAAGGTAAGCATTTATAGTTTTTGTTACTCACATGAATATAAAGTATTTTCTGTTTTCTGTATCTGTGCTGCATACAAATAATTTGTTATTATTACTATTATTATTTACTAAGTGAGTAGCTAAGTGAAGTTAAACCAAAACTAACTGGGTTTGAGATCTTTGAGATTTTTATATCTTTGGCAATGTTCACTGTTTAAAAAAATAAGAAAAAAAGGGGGGGGCACCTGTTTATGTCAGGATGGGCAGGTGAATGTCCCATCAGGATTCTGCTCCCCAATCTCACACTTCCAACACTCCCCCCAGCCCACCCCAGGTGATTCTATCTGCCAGGCATGTTACCTCTGCTACACAAAAAGGCGTTTCTGGCAAGAGTCCACACTCAAGTTGTTAAAGCATCTCGAATTTTGTCGTTCTGGACCTGCCTCTCTGCACTCAGAGGAGGCTTTTTCTCCGCACGTCACCATGGGAATGCTGCTGCTTTAACGTTGCCACAAACCCCCAGCTTCCCCGCAGCTCTGTCTGAGGGGTAGCCTGTGCTTCTAGAACATCATCTCAAATCTGCACTTCACAGAGTGTAAACAATAAGAAAAACTAAAATTCAGATTGTAAAAACAAAAAAGAATGTTTTTGATTATTTTTAAAATGGGCGTTCCCTGTCTGTGTTTTTCAGACAGATGTTAGCTTTCTTCTGGATGCCAGCTCACTCGGCAGAGCAGAAGAGGATCTCAACATCACAGTACACGCCGCCTGGTACTTTTCATTATGAAAAAACAACTGTGTTAGATGAACCCCTGACTTTTGGGGGAGAGAAACGAGGGTCACTTTAGGGGAACCATGGACTGTGTTCCATTATCTGCAGGAGAAAACTTCTCTTATGTGATCTGTTAAAACAAAAGACCTTCTAACCTAAAGCTTTATAGCATAGAAATAAATAGCAAAGTAGCAGTGTAGATAATGACAGCAAGTTTCTGCCAGCTCTGACGTAAACTTTTTTTACTGTTACATCTACTTTTATTCTGACTCTTCAAAAAGCATATTTTAAACCAACCTCCAAGTATATTAGGTATGCTGCTGCTAAGTCGCTTCAGTCATGGCCGACTCTGTGCGACCCCATAGACGGCAGCCCACCAGGCTCCCCCGTCCCTGGGGTTCTCCAGGCAAGAACACTGGAGTGGGTTGCCATTTCCTTCTCCAATGCAGGAAAGTGAAAAGGGAAAGTGAAGTCGCTCAGTCGTGTCCAACTCTTAGCGACCCCATGGACTGCAGCCCACCAGGCTCCTCCGTCCATGGGAAGAGTACTGGAGTGGGGTGCCTTTTAGTTCTCTCTGATGAGAATTTTCGTGCTGACTGGATTCTAAGAGTCTCTTCTGTTTGCTTCTGTAGTGAAAATGAAGGGGAAACAGGCGATGTGAAGCATAATAAGGTGACTGTAACAATACCTCTTAAGTATGAAGTCATGCTAACAGTTCATGGGTGAGTAGACATGAAAGTCTCCTGTAAAATTCTGACCTGATTTGAGTTCTGTTGCTTCTTAAATTATTGGTCAAAAACAGGTTTAAAGTTTCTTATGAAAAGAGCATGTGCTGTTTTCTCTTAACAATTACCCTCGGTGTTGCAGCCCATTGCTTAGCTGTTTGTGATTTTACTTACTCGGTAGTCATCACTGAGACCACCTTATATTAATGTCCTCATGGAGGAGATTTCTCACTGGAAGAGTCCCCCAAACCTCTGGCAGGCCACATGCAGCCTTTTTAGCTATACACTGCCGAGGCCAGGGCCCCGGAGTGCTGGCGTGCACTCTGTTTGGCTGTGCCCAGGGGCCACGGCACGTGTGAGCTTTACAGAAGTGGAAGCTTGGCCGCGTCACTCTCGTCCCAGCCCTGCACCTACGTGTGTGGCGGGTGAGCAGATACGGGAGCGCTGGCCCCCCTGCCCACTCTCTACAGCTGGCAGTTACGGAGTTCCTCCCCTACAGACCCGGGCCAGCACTCACCGCCTCCTCACAACTTTAGTAATTCTTGGAGTGGGCCCTTCTCTGATTCAGGAAGCAGATGTGAGGAGAAGGAATTTTTAAAATAGTATTGAGAAAATCTTTCATGATTTTACTGGCAATTATTAAGCCTGTTAATCTTAGTTTAAAACAGCATTCTTAAAGCAATAGATGATATGAGATATAGAATGAATAGATGGGCTTTTCTAGTTCCTCTAAATGTAAATCACCTCCAGTCATTTTTAACCACCCATAATGATGGCACACAGGCATATAAACATAAAACCATGGAACCCAGTCTCCAGTTAGATAAAACAAGCAGGGGGAAAGGGAAGCCCTTCGAAGGCAGGACTGAGGAGGAGAGAGCAGCCGATTCCATCTTTCTTGGATTTGAATGCGTATCTCGCCTCCTTGATTTTGTTACGATGAATGTGTCGTCCCGGTTTTCGATTAAACACATCTTGTTATTTTGAGCAACCAATGCTCTGCAGCTGTGAAGCTGCCTAAATCTACAACATTTGAACCTATCTCTCTGCTGTGTAAAAGAGCCTCTAACATACTACCTCATGCGTGTGTGCTAAGTCGCTTCTATCATGTCCAACTCTTTGCGACCCCATGGACTGTAACCCGCCAGGCTCCTCTGTCCATAGGGATTCTCCAGGCAAGAAGACTGGAGTGGGTTGCCATGCCCTCCTCCAGGGGATCTTCCCAACCCAGGGTTCGAACCCATGTCTCCTACAGCTCCTGTGCTGTAGGCAGATTCCTTACCGCTGAGCCACCAAAAAGCCCATATTACCTCATTAGCTGCCAAATATGCACAACTTGGGGAATTGGGATTTCCCTAGAAAAATTCCTTGAACTTCATTACCAACCATGCATATGTCTCATCTCAGGTAAAAGAGTGACAACCTTGTATTTTAACAAAAACTTGCCCTACTTATTGGTATTTGAATTGTTCTCCAGACTTGGGGTTCATTACAAATAGCCAGCAGGAATTGGTGGATGGTGAAAAGTAATTAAAAAATCTGTCAGATACATTGAAGTATAAGTGGATATTGGAGCCCAAGGGCAAAGCTAAGAACTTATCTCATATTTTTCAAGTTTGCATGAATCACTTGAGGGTTGAGAGAGAAGGAACGGTCACTAGAGTGAGCTGGCAGTGTTGGGAAGGAAGTAGAGGATATTGGTGGGAAGAGAAATTGTCACCCAAACTAGAGCCCACAGCTTTCCACTAGCGCCACCTGGGAAATTCATTACATTTTCACAAAAATTCTTATCTTAACAAGAAAGTATTCTTACCTATATCAAAAGTATTCCTTGGTACTTAGAAGCATCTGTACTCTGAATTATGTCATATTTAAGAGATACGCTATATTCAGATGATAGAGAAAGGTTTTTTAAATACCTCATCAAATAAGACAGTTAAATTAAATCTGAATTCTTTTCTGTCAGGTTTGTAAGTCCAACTTCATTTATGTATGGACCAAAGGAGGAAGATGAGTTTGAAATGTGCATGACAGAGAAAATGAACTTCACTTTCCATGTAAGATGACCGTGTTCATATTTGGTAATCATATTGTGAATACAATAAGATGACCGTGTTCATATTTGGTATTCATAATGTGAAGGAACTGTTACTGAGGCACTGCTCCAGAGGACATCCCATGCATGTGATGTCCCTCAGCCTCGGGAGGCCACAGCTGGCTGAGGGCGGGGAGAGAGCTGCTTCAGGGCGCGTGCCCTCGCTTCAGGGGTCCCTTCTCACCCATTGTCCTGTCCCTGTTCCTGAGCCCACTCTCCTTACAGTACAAGCGGGAACAGAGGTGATGTCTGAAATAGGCAAAGTTATGGGAGGAACTGAATATGCTTGCGATACATGCAGAAATCAGAATAGGTCAAGAGGAAGGCATCTTTTGGTGCCAATCGGTGAAACCTGGTCCAAGCTTTATACAAACCCTAACATTACCAAGTGAAGGTTTTACCTCTGCATCTCCACTTATGTCCACCTGGTCAGCCTTACAGGCCATTGGTATATGACTCTGTGACAAGTGATGTATCATTTAGTAAATCTTTTTAAAAGTAGAGAATATTATCATCATCCAAAAGTATTAACATACTAATATGTAAGCTATAAATTCATTAACAATTTATTGTCAAACTGAAATTTTTGTTACAGCATGGATGTTGATAATGAGCAAATAATTGGAGACAGTGTCCAAAAAATATCTTTTCAATCAAAAGCACTACTCAGACATTCTCAGAGCTATATAACAATCTATAGAATGTGAGTGAGTCTGGATTAGGTACATCATGATAATTGTAAGGCAATGCTTTTTAAAATGTGTATCAGAATCACTTGAGATGTTTATCCAAAATGCAAACTCCTGGGCCTCTGCCCCAAATCTGTGGAAGAAGGATGACCTCAAAATGCCCCTGAGTCTATACTCAAGTTATTGTATTGTTATACTAGAATACACTAGTATTGGGAAAATGTAGTCTTCTACTTTTAAGTCCCCAAGAATACTCCTGTCACAGTCCAATGGGGGTCTGTGTCCTGATAAATTGAGTTGGACTCTAGAAGGCCTATTTATTTACAAATAATTGTTAAAAAGTATTTTCTAGTTAAATTACAATGGAGTGACTGGGCCTAGAGATGCTTTTAGTCTGTAGACTTGATGAGTTGTTCAAGCATGAAGATGTTCTCGGAAGTCTAAATGTTATTAGATGAACACGAATAAAGTATATTTCAGGAGAGCTTGGTGATTTGCTGGCATCAGGAAGACCTTGTCGAAAGGTCTGTGTAGTGCTGGGCCCATGGCTGACACCTTTTACAGCTGCTCTGTGCTTCCAAGAACGGCAGTTACCACCTGTCCCAAAGCCAGGCATACTCTCTCTTAATCTATGTGTCTGCGTTCAGAATATTATTGCAAGACTTTGAGCCATGGTGTTTCATTTAGATATTATAGCACATCTCTTTCCTAACTTACTGTGTTGGTTTTATAGTTTTCAGGAGGCAGTTCAGTTCAGTTCAGTTGCTCAGTCGTGTCAGACTCTTTGCGACCGCATGGACTGTAGCACATCAGGCTTCCCTGTCCATCACCAACTCCTGGAGCTTACTCAAATTCATCACTGAGTCAGTGATGCCATCCAACCATCTCATCCTCTGTTATCCCTGTCTCCTCCTGCCTTCAATCTTTCCCAGCATCAGGGTCATTTCCAATAAGTCAGCTCTTTGCATCAGGTGGTTAGCGTATTAGACTTTTAGCTTCAGTGACATCAGTTCTTCCAATAAATATTCAGGACTGATCTCCTTTAGGATGGACTGGTTTGATCTCCTTGCAGTCCAAGGGATTCTCAAGAGTCTTCTCCAACACCACATTCAAAAGCATCAATTCTTTGGCACTCAGCTTTCTTTATAGTCCAACTCTCACATCCATACATGACTATTGGAAAAAACATAGCCTTGACTAGATGGACCTTTGTTGGCAAAGTAATGTCTCTGCTTTTTAATATGCTATCTAGGTTGGTCATAGCTTTTCTTCCAAGGAGCAAGCATCTGTTAATTTCAGGGCTACAGTCACCATCTACAGTGATTTTGGAGCCCAAGAAAATAGTCTGTCAATGTTTCCATTGTTTCCCCATCTATTTGCCATGAAGTGATGGGACCAGATGCCATGATCTTAGTTTTCTGAATGTTGAGTTTAAGCCAACTTTTTCACTCTCCTCTCTCACTTTTATCAAGAGGCTCTTTGGTTTTTTGCTTTTTGCCATAAGGGTGGTGTCATCTGCATATATGAGGTTATTGATATTTCTCCCAGCAATCTTGATTCCAGTTTGTGCTTCATCCAGCCCAGCATTTCACATGATGTACTCTGCATAGAAGTTAAATAAGCAGGGTGACAATATACAGCCTTGACGTACTCCTTTCCCGATTTGGAACCAGATTATTGTTCCATGTGCAGTTCTAACTGTTGCTTCTTGACCTGCATACAGATTTCTCAGGAGGTAGGTCAGGTGGTCTGGTATTCCCATCTCTTGAAGAATTTTCCAGGGTTTGTTGTGAGCCACACAGTCAAAGGCTTTCAGTTCAGTTCAGTCATTGAGTCATGTCCGACTCTTTATGACCCCATGAACTGCAGCATGCCAGGCCTCCCTGTCCATCACCAACTCCTGGAGTTTATACAAACTCATGTCCATTGAGTAGTGATGCCATTTAACCATCTCATCCTCTGTCGTCCCCTTCGCCTCCTGCCTTCAATATTTCCCAACATCAGTGTCATTTCAAAACAGTCAGCTCTTCACATCAGGTGGCCGAAATATTGGGAGTTTCAGTTTCAACATCAGTCCTTCCAATGAACACCCATGACTGATTTCCTTTGGGATGGACTGGTTGGATCTCCTTGCAGTCCAAAGGACTCTCAAGAGTCTTCTCCAACACCACTGTTCAAAAGCATCAATTCTTTGGCGCTAAGCTTTCTTTGTAGTCCAACTCTCACATCCATACATGACTACTGGAAAAACCATAGCCTTGACTAGATGAATCTTTGTTGATAAAGTAATGTCTCTGCTTTTTAATATGCTGTCTAGGTTGGTCACAACTTTCCTTCCAAGGAGTAAGCATCTTTTAATATCATGGCTGCAATCACCATCTGCAGTGATTTTGGAGCCCCCCAAAAATAAAGTCAGCCACTGTTTCCCCATCTATTTGCCATGAAGTGATGGGACCAGATGCCATGATCTTAGTTTTTTGAATGTTGAGCTTTAAGCCAACTTTTTCACTGTCCTCTTTCACTTTCATCAAGAGGCTCTTTAGTTCTTCACTTTCTGCCATAAGGGTGGTGTCATCTGCATATCTGAGGTTATTTATATTTCTCTTGGCAATCTTGATTCCAGCTTGTGCTTCCTCCAGCCCAGAGTTTCCCATGATGTACTCTGCATATAAGTTAAATAAGCAGGGTGACAATATACAGCCTTGACATACTCCTTTTCCTATTTGGAACCAGTCTGTTGTTCCATGTCATAGTCAATAAAGCAGATGTTTTTTCTGGAACTCTCTTGCTTTTCAATGATCCAATGGATGTTGGAAATTTGATCTCTGGTTCCTCTGCCTTTTCTAAACCTAACTTAAATATCTGGAAGTTCACAGTTCACATACTGTTGAAGCCTTGCTTGGAGAATTTTGAGAATTACTTTGCTAGCATGTGAGATGAGTGCAATTGTGTGGTAGTTTGAACATTCTTTGGTATTGCCTTTCTTTGGGATTGGAATGAAAACTGACCTTTTGGAGTCCTGTGGCCACTGCTGAGTTTTCCAAATTTGCTGGCATATTGAGGGCAGCACTTTCACAGCATCATCTTTTAGGTTTTGATATAGCTCCATTGGAATTCCATCACCTCCACTAGCTTTGTTCATAGTGATGCTTCCTAAAGCCCACTTGTCTTTGCCAGGATGTCTGGCTCTAGGCGAGTGATCACACCATCGTGGTTACCTGGGTGTTGAAGATCTTTTTCGTACAGTTCTTCTGTGTGTTCTTGCCATCTCTTCTTAATATCTTCTGCTTCTGTTAGGTCCAAACCACTTCTGTCCTTTATTGTGCCCATATTTGCTTGAAACGTTCCCTTGGTATCTTGAATTTTGTTGAGGAGATCTCTAGTCTTTCCCATTCTATTGTTTTCCTTGCATTGATCACTAAGTATTTTGGCTCAATTTTCTTCTTCAGGGTTCTGCAATCCCCAGATTTATCAATGATAATGATAAACTGTTTTATCATTTATCAAGAATTTGATATTTATATGATATTTATATATATTATCAAATAACTACAAATATATATATATTATATATGATATTTGCTATTTATATTTATCATGATCAAGAATCATATTTATCATTTATCAAGAAATATCTTCCCTTTATGCATATTATTAAAAACCTGTTTTTTCCCCCTAAACCCTAATAACTTACCCTTTTCTAATTTTCTGAGTTCTTCCGCATTATAATTACCCTGAACTTAAGTATATTTTTACTCATTGCTGATGATTATTCTCTCAGCACAGAATGACTTTATGAAAACAACATAGAATTTAGAATTAGGATACCTAGGTTTCCGTCCCACTTCTTGCCATTTTTTAACTGTCATCTTGGATACAACATTAATACCTCTTAGCATCTTCCTGCGTCTGCGAATAATAAAATGTTAGCCCACCTCATGGAGTAGTTATAAGGACAATTGGTCACGGTTTTTTAGATGAGTAATGTGCCATACCAAGGTACAGTCTTGAACAACAGTGATTTGAACTGCAATGGTCCACTTAGATGTGGATTTTTTTCAATAGTAAATTCTATAGTTTAGAACTGTTGGTTGGTTGAATCTGTGACTACAGAGAAATCATGTATACAGAGGGCTGACTATAAGTTATACTTGGAGTTTCAACTGCACTGAGGGTCAGTGACCCTAACCCCCTGAACTGTATATTATCGATGTCTTTTTCTTCAGACTATTTCTGCAATAAACCATCAGTGCAGACATTTTGTTCTAATCGCCAAAACGAAAGGGCTAGGAATAATGACTAGTTATATTATTAGCAAACATTTTAAAGTTCTGGTAGTGGATATTCTATCTCCCTTTGCTGTGCAGGTGCCAACTACAAACCTCCACCCTTATAAATGTTGCATGAAATACACGGGTTCACCTGAGAAGCTCATTGGTATCTGTACTTTTATAAAACGTGTTTTTTGAGTGTTTAAAACTTTTTGCTTATCAGGTCATCAACACCGGCCAAAGCATGGCTCCAAATATTAGTGTGGAAATAATGATACCAAATTCTTTTAGTCCCCGAACCGATAAGCTGTTCAACGTTTTGGATGTCCAGGTAAAAATGGTGTTCCTTCCTTTGTTCTAAGACATATTGCTAAAATGGAGATTTGTTACCTTACTTCAGTCACACTTAGTCTCAGCTATGAATTCGCCATGCATTTATTGTGTACACTTTGACTATTGCATTAGAACTGTGTGATTACATTGGAATCTCTACATGTGACAATAACAAAATTATGCTCTATCTTTTGGTAGATTTTTTTTATTGGATTCTCCATAAAGCTTGAGACCGATGTTGAAAAATCAGTACTTCAGCCTTTTATTATCAAATAACTACTAAGAATCAATATTCTTATGTTGATTCTATCTGAATTATTTTTACCTTCCCAGTTTTAAGACAAGCAATCAGCAAGTAAATCCACTCAGTAGATTTCAGAGGTAATCCTTAAAAATCCTACTTGAATTCCAGATTGAGATGGTAGGGCAGGCTGCTGTAACACTTTATTGTATGTCTAAAAGCTAAGGAAATGTGCAGTTTCATGCTAATGTTCAGTTTTCATACTGCCCTAATTTTTTTAAGGTTAAGGCCCTTTGATCAATTTAGGACTATATCAAGCCTCTAAAATTTTTCTGAGTTTTGTTGCATTTTTTTAACCACAAAGATTTAATCTCTCCCAAATCTGTCAAAAAATATTTTCACCTAATTTTAGAAGTATTTGATACATTTCTGAAAAGGTAAGCTTTGAAAGGTAAGTTTTAAAGCCATGTAGCTGTTTCCAATAATGGGTAAGAGTTCTCTTGCTCTCTGTCTTTATAGACTACTGCTGGAGAATGCCATTTTGAGAATTATCAAAGAAAGTGTGGATCAGACCAGCAAAAAGGCACAATGGAGACCCTTAGAGATATATTCCGATTTCTGTCAAAGACTGATAAGAGGCTCCTGGTAAGTTTTAGTATTTCAGATGTAGTTTTTGCTTTCCAACATACGGGACTGAAACACTTAAAACCAAGGACCAAGAGGTTTGAACTGTCAGTTGAGTTTAGGAGAGAAGCCAAGTCAGGTAATGTCCTTGTGTGTGAGGAATAGGCATGACTGGAGAGTTGCGATAGACCCAGGGTTAAATATATACTATATACTAGTCATTAAGTGCCCAATTCATGCCAACCAGACATTGTACCCAACCCTTTAGGGGGTTGGTCGCGATGTTGTCCTCAGCTGAACCACCTCTGGTTGCATGAAATTTCCACTCTTTTTCATTTTAGTGAATATATGAGTTGGGGGGGACAGGGAAACCCTCCAACTGATCCAAGTTTGATCACAGAACATGTAACTAAGCAAATACCCTCATTATGTGTCTTTTTCTATCCCAGAATATTTTCATAAAAATAATGAAACATATGATACAGCTCGAATACTTGTTTTTGTTCTAATTTACTGTAAATATTTGTGTTTTCTTTGAAGCAAGATAATTTTTAAGTGCCACTAATGACAGCATATCCTTAATTCCATGTTTATAGCAAGATAAATTTTTGCACATGCCAGTAATGGGAGCAGATCTTGAATTCCACATAAAATATTTTAGCCATCTTTTTTAAAATGTTGAAATTTTAACATAGCTCTTTTGTATTTTTTTAAAGTACTGCATGAAAGCTGATCCATATTGCTTAGATATCTCGTGCCATTTTGGGAAAATGGACAGTGGAAAAGAAGCCAGTGTTCACATTCAATTGGAAGGTCGGCCATCCATTTTAGAAATGGTAAGTCTATGATACAGTGACAACTTTGTGGATAAGATTTCAGACAGACCTTACAAACACAACCATCTTATACAGGTAGGATGGTAAGTAAGGAGGCATTCAACAAATTAAGAAGGCATGAATGACTGTAAAATCTGGAATGAAATTCTAAAACTGTTCCCATTTATTACTTCAAAATACACTGTCTAAATGACATGGTTTTAGTAACTAAACAGATAACGTAGGCTATAAAATAGACTATAATTTTGAGATTTTAGAAAGCATGTCCAACTGTTTATGAATGTCACTCAAATCAATGTTAACTGCCTTAACATTTCATATATCCTTAAAGTTATTTACACATTATGCTTAAAGACCTACTATTGTATATAGTATACATTTACTAAAAATTAAGACTTCCATAAAATCTAAAACATCAAAATTTAACAAAACACAAACATACAAGAACACAAACACACTTTTAAGGACATGAACTTTGAAGGCTGGAATTAAAAATTAACTAAATACACGTTAGACTTCTTCCTGGAAAGGAGTGTGCATATTTATGAGAAGTACTTTGAGATAAAATTTTCTTATCTGATCAATATGGGTAATAGATCTTTTTCAGAGTTGTTCAGATTAGATGATCTTTATAAAGCACTTAGTACATAGCACATAATAAGCCAAAGGAAATGACAGCTATCATATTCTGTTTAGAGGAGAAGTTGAAATGACCACAAGGTGGTTAAGAGGAAGACGCATCAGACAGGGAAATAGGAGCTATCCATTTTAGTTGGAAGTTATTTAAACTTTTGCAGTCTGCCTTCATACTCTCAAGGTTCATTGTTCTCACCAGTGGGCACCAGTGGCGTTTTGGACCAGATACGTCTTTGTGGTCAGGGGCTGTCCTGTGCTTGTAGGATACTTCTCAGAACAGCTGGCCTCTACCCCCTACCTACTACACTAGCACCCCCTCCCCATTCCTGCCAGCCAGAAATGTCTGCAGACATAAATGACCATCCTCCAGGGTACAGAATCATCCCTGTTGAAAAGCACTGCTCCAGATAAAGTACATAATTTATTTTTAGTTCCAAAATTCGACATGTTCTCTCCAAAATGTTAAATAACCTTTACACAGTAGTTTTAACTTTTGCAGGTCATAGACTTCTGTAAGAATTTGATCATTTATCCCAGGAATGCAAGGATTCTTTAATATCTGCAAATCAATCAATGTAATACACCACATTAACAAATTGAAAGATAAAAACCATATGATTATCTCAATAGATGCAGAGAAAGCCTTTGACAAAATTCAACACTCATTTATGATTAAAACTCTCCAAAAAGCAAGAATAGAAGGAACATACCTCAACATAATAAAAGCTATATATGACAAACCCACAGCAAGCATCACCCTCAATGGTGAAAAATTGAAGGCATTTCCCCTGAAATCAGGAACAAGACAAGGGTGCCCCACTCTCACCACTACTATTCAACATAGTGTTGAAGTTCTGGCCACAGCAATCAGAGCAGAAAAGAAGTTAAAAGGAATCCAGATAGAAAAGAAGAAGTAAAACTCTCACTGTTTGCAGATGACATGATCCTCTATATAGAAAACCCTAAGGACTCTACCAGAAAATTACTAGAGCTAATCAATGAATATAGTAAAGTTGCAGGATATAAAATTAACACACAGAAATCCCTTGCATTCCTATACACTAACAATGAGAAAACAGAAAGAGAAATTAAGGAAACAATACCATTCACATTGCAACAAAAAGAATAAAATACTTAGGAGTATATCTACCTAAAGAAACAAAAGACCTATACATAGAAAAACTATAAAAACCACTGATGAGGATTCAAAGAGGACACAAACAAGATGCGAGAAACATTACCGTGTTCATGATTGTGAAGAATCAATATTGTCAAAATGGCTATTCTACCCAAAGCAGTCTATAGATTCAATGCAATCCCTATCAAGCTACCAACGGTATTTTTCACAGAACTAGACCAAAGAATTTCACAATTTGTATGGAAATACAAAAAAACCTCGAATAGCCAAAGTAATCTTGAGAAAGAAGAATGGAACTGAGGAATCAACCTGCCTGACTTCAGACTCTACTACAAAGCCACAGTCATCAAGACAGTATGGTACTGGCACAAAGACAGAAATATAGATCAATGGAACAGAATAGAAAGCCCAGAGATAAATCCACGAACCTATGGACACCTTATCTTTGACAAAGGAGGCAAGAACATACAATGGAAAAAAGACAACCTCTTTAACAAGTGGTGCTGGGAAAAACTGGTCAACCACTTGTAAAAGAATGAAACTAGAACACTTTCTAACACCATACACAAAAATAAACTCAAAATGGATTAAAGATCTAAATGTAAGACCAGAAACTATAAAACTCCTAGAGGAGAACATAGGCAAAAACACTCTCTGACATGAATCACAGCAGGATCCTCTATGACCCACCTCTCAGAATATTGGAAATAAAAGCAAAACTAAACAAATGGGACCTAATGAAACTTAAAAGCTTTTGCACTACAAAGGAAACTGTAAGTAAGGTGAAAAGACAGCCCTCAGATTGGGAGAAAATAATAGCAAATGAAGAAACAGACAAAGGATTAATCTCAAAAATATACAAGCAACTCCTGCAGCTCAATCCCAGAAAAATAAATGACCCAATCAAAAAACGGGCCAAAGAACTAAACAGACATTTCTCCAAAGAAGACATACAGATGGCTAACAAACACATGAAAAGATGCTCAACATCACTCACCATCAGAGAAATGCAAAATCAAAACCACAATGAGGTACCATTACACACCAGTCAGGATGGCTGCTATCCAAAAGTCTACAAGCAATAAATGCTGGAGAGGGTGTGGAGAAAAGGGAACCCTCCTACACTGTTGGTGGGAATGCAAAACTAGTAACAGCCCGCTAAATGGAAAAACAGTGTGGAGATTTCTTAAAAAACTGGAAATAGAACTGCCATAGAGATATGACCCAGCAATCCCACTTTGGGCATAACACACTGAGGAAAC